>NC_061821.1:11071596-11084096 GCF_019202785.1 Penaeus chinensis
TTATTGCGTATTTGCTTATATTTGCATTTTAGTATAGCGATGCTTTACATGTTCTATTTTGCTGGTGAGCAGTTATTTTGACATTAATCAAAGTAAATGATCGTTTAAAACCAGAAATATTCTCTACTAAACATTCCCTCATTTTTGTTGGATAATCTCAGTGATGAAGCAGGGGTCTTGAATATAATTTCCTGGCTGGGTCATTAAAACACGCCACTCTCTCTAAATTATCGATCAGCTGACCCATACGTAAATTATAGGTTACAACGGACGCCATTTGCGGTGACTGAATCGAGTATCATATCTGACGGCCACTGTCTCTCTCGTGTATCCTTCTCGCCATCACTCTTTCTGTTTGTACCTCTCTCTCTCTCTCTCTCTCTCTCTCTCTCTCTCTCTCTCTCTCTCTCTCTCTCTCTCTCTCTCTCTCTCTCTCTCTCTCTCTCTCTCTCTCTCTCCCTAGCCCTCGCTCTCGCTAATTTTGATCTCTTCTCCCCTATCTACCCATTTCTCCAAAACATCTAAAGCCAGAACCGCAAAAAACGACACTAACTCAAACGAAGACATGCTTACATTCAGCGTAAAAGTATTCACCTTCCCACGCCCCACTTAACATAGTAAGGCTGGCCATATATTCTTATAATCACACGCAGAAAAAAAATGGAAGAAAACTTGACCAGGCAGTCCCAGTAGGATCAGCGTAAGGTAGCTATAATTAAACGAGCGATAATGAGATACCGTTGTGATTAGGGAAATGTAGAAAGCATGTTAGTCGTTGGATGTGATAAGGGCGACACCGCTGGGCCACTAAGGGTATTGGCTAGGCGACGGGGACGCACCGCCATCGCCACAACTGACAACAAAGTGGACATACCTCGCGTGGCCACGTGGGTCGCCTTAGAAACACTTTTTTTTCTATCTCTTCTCTTCTTGCGTCGCTGTGAGTATTCCTGCGTATGAGTCGGGATGAATGAACAATTAGCTGACTTATGTTTTGTCTTTGGTGTATCATCTGTCAGCAGTATTTATTGGAGAGATATGAACGGATTTATGCATAAACCGTGTTATAAACAGTGAATATATAGCCGCAAATGTGTTCAGTTACAATGATACTCTCGTAAAGTGAGAAGACACGTTTTAGTAACACTAGTTAATTATTTGACAGGCCACTTTACGCTGTTGTTCCTCCTTTTTTTCGTCACAAAATGAGATAGCAGTAGCTGGACCACCTTGTACGAATTACTTGCAAACGGACTTATGTTAATCAGCGTCGCGTATTTCATGCCCAAGTAGTAATTACTCATCATAATCTAGGTGATAAATATTAATTTGGTAACAATAAATCCCGAGCAGTATTTATGCAGACTAGTATCGTGGCAAGCATAATGGATAATAAAAGAGTGGTGTTGTTTTTGCATAGCCATCATTGTGATTTATGGTTCAAGGGAGGGGGTGGGGAAGGAGGTGGGGGCTGGGAAGCGCTAGTGGGAGGGGGAAGGGTTGGATATTTCGTAGCAGGGTATCTATTCATATATATATATGTATATATATATATATATATATATATATATATATGCACACACACACACACACGCACACACACACACACACACACACACACACACACACACACACACACACACACACACACACACACACACACATATACACACACCCGTGTGTATATGTATATGTATATATATATATATTTTTTTTTTTTTATGAATGAATACCTTGCTACGTGTACGTGTGTGCACGCGCGCGCGTGTGTATACGCACATTTCACAATATTCCTCTGTAGTGGTGAGTTTCTCACAACTATACAACTAAAGTGGCTCAAGAGTGGCTTATGCTAGTAATGACACGGATAAAGATAGGGTGATAACAATGATAATAATAATAATAACAATTGTAATAATAATAACGCTAATAGCAATAATGATTATAATAATTACAATGCTAATCATAATCATACGAATAAGAGTAATAAAACCAATAACAATATTCATAATATTAACTTCATATGATAGTCCCAGTGTTGGTAACAGTACGAATACCACCAGTAATAATAATAGTGACAGCGAGAAAAAGACCTAATCATATTAATCGACAGAAAGAATCTCTCTCTCTCTCTCTCTCTCTCTCTCTCTCTCTCTCTCTCTCTCTCTCTCTCTTTCTCTCTCTCTCTCTTTCTCTCTCTCTCTCTCTCTCTCTCTCTGTCTTTCTCTCTCTCTCTCTCTCTCTCTCTCTCTCTCTCTCTCTCTCTCTCTCTCTCTCTCTCCTTCTCTCCATCATTCCACCTCTCCCTTCCTCCCTCCCTCCCTGTTTTCATTCTCCTTTTCCTCTCTCTCACATTGTCTTCATAAATGTTTTCTGTTGCTGTGAGACCAGTGCAATTCCCGTAAAACAGACAATAAAGATCCATATCATTCTCATAGATTAAATGGAACCAAAATGTAAAAACAGACCACACGAAGAATAGACAAATAACAGGTAATAAAAATCTTAATTATTCGCTTCCTTTCTTTGTGTTAATTTGGGACAAATGTTTGAGACCCTTTTGGCTTTCTGTTCGGTGTTTGCTTCATGTGTACTGTTTTTGTGTTTTTTATTGTTGTTGTTTTTGCTATTGATACTTACATATCGACATCAGTGTTGCTGTTAGTGAATTATTTCGTCATTATTGTTAAATGAGCCATTTCATTGTTACTATATATTGACCGATTTCATTATTGCATTTTACACATTGCACTTTGAATGCCATTAGCATCATCTTATCTTTATTATTGTTTTAATCATTATCATTATCATAATTATTACCATTGCTCTCGTCATCAGCAGCAGTGTTGTTATCATTAACAATAATTATCATTGCAATGACCCTTTTCATTATCATCATTATCTTATCAACATCATCCCCATCCCAGTTACAATTATCACTACCGTTAGCATCATCTTTATCATCACCATTTTATATTATTATTAGGAGCGTAATTGCTGTTACTGATATCTTTGTTTTATTATTGCGGTCACCATCATCATTATTTTTATAATTACTATTATCATTATGACTATCATCATTATTATCCAATCAACATCAACGTCAACATCACCACTAACATCATCATCATCATTATTATCAAGAACAAAATTATCAATCATTATAAAAGTTATCATAGTCTATGTATCGTCCTTACTATATATATTTTTTTTTCATCGGTAACGCCCTCAGCGGGGGACCAAAAAGGTCTTCAAGCGCCAGAGTTCGAATCCTGCTTATGGTCCGAAGGTTAGGAAAGGTATGCCCTCGGGGTAATGGTCTCCACCTTCGAAATATGCTGGAGGGAGGGAGGGAGGGAGTTCGCGGCGGAAAATCGAATCTTATTCGTTCTCAATTATCGTTCTTATCTTGCGTATTTCAATTGTAATTGATAGTTTTACGACGTTTTTCCAAGGTCTTCAAAGCCGATGTTGAAACATCCTTGTGTGATATAGACAGTATATGATGCAAAAGCTTAAAAAAAAAAAAAAAAAAAAAAAAATACACACACGCGTGCAGACAAGTACACATGCACGTGCGCAAACACACGCTGAAACGCACACAAACACTCCTTGAGCAAACACTGTGCCTCTGAAATATTCTTTGCATATCTTATCCCAAGCTTTATTATCGGATAGCAGTCATCTCATATTTTACCTTTTTATTATCCGCAAACCTCACAAAAGAGAGCGGAGATGAAATTATGAATCTTTCCCCAACCAGGAAATAGAGAGAGAGAGACAGGCAGAGGGAGGGGAAGAGGGAGAGGGACGGAGAGAGAGAGAAAGAGAGAGAGAGAGAGAGAGAGAGAGAGAGAGAGAGAGAGAGAGAGAGAGAGAGAGAGAGAGAGAGAGAGAGAGAGAGAGAGAGGGGGGGGGGGTATGGAAGGAAGGAAGGAAGGAAGGAAGTAAGGAAGGAAGGAAGCAAGGAGGGAGGGAGGGAGGTAGGGCAGGAGGGAAGGAGGGAGGGAGAGACAGACGGATGGACGGACGGACGGACGGACGGACGGACGGGGGAGGAGGGAGGGAGGGAGGGAGGGAGGGAGGGAGGGAGGGAGAGAGAGAGAGAGAGAGAGAGAGAGAGAGAGAGAGAGAGAGAGAGAGAGAGAGAGAGAGAGAGAGGTTGGTAGGGAGGCGGAGAGGGAGGGAGGAAGGGAGGAAAGGAGGAGAGAGAGGGAAGGAGGAGAGAGGGATAAAGAGAGAGAGAGAGAGAGAGAGAGAGAGAGAGAGAGAGAGAGAGAGAGAGAGAGAGAGAGAGAGAGAGAGAGAGAGAGAGAGAGAGAGAGGGGGGGGGGGGGTAGAAAGGAGAAAGTGAGAAAGAAGAGGAGAGGGAAAATAAACAGAAGTGCAGACGTGGCCCCATAGCAGATACCAACGTGACATACAACAGTACCTCTGCCATTGCAAATTTTACGACGCGATTGAAGCCAGCTCAATATTTTCGGTCGAAGTTAAAAGAACGTTCGTGGATAATTCAACTCTTTTAGTATGTATGGTCATGAAGTCTATATGTGGAGTGGGGTGAAGGTGCCGGATGGCGAAAGGGGAAATAAACAAAGTAAAAAGAATGCATGCGGGGAAACTTTTTGTGATGTGTTTATGTGTGTTTGTGAGTGAGTGAGTGAGTGAGAGAGAGAGAGAGAGAGAGAGAGAGAGAGAGAGAGAGAGAGAGAGAGAGAGAGAGAGAGAGAGAGAGAGAGAGTGTGTGTGTATGTACGTGCGCGCGCGCGCGCGTGTGTGTGTGTGTGTGTGTGTGTGTGTGTGTGTGTGTGTGTGTTTGCCCTTGCGTGCGTTCGCGTTTATGTTAACAGAGGATTAGTCATTCTCTCACATAGGATATGACATCAACGTCGATACCAACATCTTCACTATTAGTCCATTTCATACAAGTGTTCGATAGGATAACCTTACTCACTCACAGAAAGTTTGTCTTAACCCTTCAGCTATTTTAACACAGTCCGCGTGTATAGGTATATATGACAGTGATTCATCAATTTCTGGTAAAAACTAGTGCAATTTACTCAGACAATGATATTTACGAAAAAGTACCTTAACTCATACGCTTTGTTGTGTAAGAGTGAGTGCAGCCTACTTTTTCGGTATCCGTCGATTTTCGGATTTAATAACTTGCTTTAGCATCTTAGTTTAAAACACGTCTTGCGATAAGGACTGACGTCAGACCTCTTCAGTGGTGAGTCTTTATCATATACGTCGTTTCTGGCTCGGGTAGTCGCGGCGATATCCATCAGGTGCTCTCAACAAGACCTGTCCCTCATCCTAACACTTGCATTCTGCCCTCGACGCACCGTCCACCTTTTGCCTCGTAGTTGTATTTGCCTAATACGTGAAGCACGAGTCGATGCACTCGCCCGTACTCTTACTGCTACATCTGCCATTTGCATGAAGGTTCACAAGGTTTGCGAGTGATAAATCACGGCACTAAACAGAATGAAAAGACATGGTCGCAGCCAGCACACATGCATTCGAACGTTGGCTGGGCCCGTTTTCCCGCCACTCCCCCGAGAGAACAAAGACCAGCCGCCATTACATCATCTGCGGCTGTCATCTTGCTCCTCCTTCTTCATTTTCTACCTGCCCACGATAGGTAGACTCCGCCCTATGTTCACATATCGTTAGTCAAGACGACCAGCAGGGTTTTTGTGGCAACCATGTTCATGTGGTGTACGGTTGGAAAAGTTTCTAACAGAGCTGCGTTGTGGGTCTTGTCAGAGGAGGTCGCTGTTCGGGCTGAGGGTGGCCGGCGACAAGGACCTCCGAGAGAGGATGTGGGTTAAATATTCAGATTTTATAGGATATTTATGCACCGTTAGTTTTAATTTACCGGAAGGCTGTGTATAAAATATTTATATATGATGATTTACTGCCATGTGATGTATAAGAAGGAAAGTTGACTTTTCGGCAGGGTTGTTGATTTAGGAGATCTGCTTCAGAGTATCTGTCTCTTGCCCTTTGCTTCGTAGCACCAGCGTATTATTCTTATTTTTAGGCGATAAGCGCCAGGTTATGTTGATCACAGAACTAAATATTGAGTTATGGAGTGCAAGATTTCTGGTTTATCCTTAAATATTCTTAAGGTTCGAAGTCTGTACTGTCTTGCTACGTATGGACAAGATAATCACCTTGATATTACGGAGATAAGACATACAAACATCAGTTAAGCTATCCCTTAATTGATGTATATCTTAATTATGATAATAATTTAATAAGACTAGATTAGCTGTGCCGTGTTAAGTTGAGAATTGACGAACTTTTCGTGATGATAAATTAACACAAGAAGTAATGATCATAAGATCGGTGGTGTAATCAGAAAGCAATAACTGTAATATGTTAATACAGAGTCAGTAACGTTTATAACAGACTAATGCGCCCATACCTGTGACTGTGGCAACTGGTGAAAATTATTAAATGATAATAGCAAAGCAGCCTGTTAAAGAGATAATAACAAAGAAAAAATAATTGCGGATTATATTTTTCGGCCAAAAAAGCACTGGAAATAGTTTGGTGACTTTGACGATGGAAGGTATGTCATTGATGAAAGTGCATTGTTCGCGAAAAAATGCAATTCCAGAAACATAATAAGGACGAAGGAATAGCTCATCAAAGTAATGGCAAAGTACCTTAGCAGCGTTAGTTTGCCTTCAGGGCTAGAGAAATCGAAAGATTTATGTCAAATTATCCGAAACATAAACAAAGAAAAGAGAGAAAGAAAAATCCTGAACCTCGAATAGAACCGACCTCGAACACAATCTGTCTTGCATTGAATTATTGGGAGTCACACATCATGCACATACACTAAATTATGCCGCTCGTGTTCGTATGAAAGCCGTCGACTCCTCCTGCTTGCGGTGTCTAGTTAACCCACCTTCACCCCCCCCCCCCCCTGTCCACGCCCCTAATGTCTCTGAACGGGAGGTCATGACGTGACGAATCAAATCTGTCATGGTCAAATTCACTCATGAATGTTTGAACGCTTATATGTGAGTGTGTGTATTTACATGCATGAATGAATGAGTGGGCTGCAGAGTGTATATTTTTTTCATCCGTTTATATTTGGATGCGTTTATGTGGGTATATATTTGCTTTCCTTGCTATTTTTTTATTATTAGCGCGCGCACGCGCGTCTGTATGTGGATGGATGTGTGTATATGTGGGTGGGGTGTGGATGGGTAGATGGATGTGTGCGTGTATGCATTCATGAATGCGATATGCCTACTTAGCCTGTACATCCAGCATTCATCCAATAAGATTAAATACAACTACTGTTTTACAAACAGGCAGAGAGAGAGAGAGAGAGAAAGAGAGAGAGAGAGAGAGAGAGAGAGAGAGAGAGAGAGAGAGAGAGAGAGAGAGAGAGAGAGAGAGAGAGAGAGAGAGAGAGAGAAAGAGGGAGAAAGCAGATGTTCATAGCCGTCGCCAGCGCCGGCCGTCCTCTCCCTTAAGGGAAGTGAAAGTAGCGTGAGATCGTGTCTCCCCTCGCTGGAAATCTCCTAAAAAACTCTAGCGTAAAGATTGCTGGCCGGTGATTACGGTCCCAGATAGATTTATTGACACTGGGCACGCACTGGACATGTGTACACTTGTACGAGGAGACATGTACGTGTGGTAGCCTCGTGTCAGGCGGATACAGGTGCTCAAAATATATGTGAGGGTTATCGGGGAAAATTAGTATCCTCACGATGGGACGATTTAATTGATCTAGTTCACTATACCTCCGGTGTAATTATGGCGCATCGAAATAATTATCTTTAGAAATTCATATCCAATATACTTCCGAAACGAATTTCATCTTCATAATTGCTGAAGGAGTCTATCATCTAGGTTCTCGTCATTACCAGCCCTGTTGCCACATCAATTACCGTAAAACCCGAATACAGCGTCTATCTTTCCCACTTTCAAAAAAAAAACTTGTTTTACTCTGTGGCACTGAATTTCCATTATCATTATAGTAACCAACACTATAGCATTATAGTAGTTATGACGTGTTGCAATATTTTTATTCGTATTCATAGTGGAAGCATTGCAACCTTCGTCACGGTCACCATCAGATATTTTATGGTACATAAGATACATGTTCAAGGTATGATAACAAGACGTCATTGACTCGTTCCCTGTATCATCTCGTCTTGAATGTATATGCTATTTTATTAATTTTATCATCACTTCTTACAATGTTATTGTACCAGCAAATGACATTTTTACTATAGTTGTATGATAACACTTAGAAGAACAACTAAATAAACGATGATAGTATATATCAGTTATTCGAATCACGTCTCCCTACTTCATCAGTTCAACCACAATCACCGCATAAATCATCACACCTTCCTCCAACTCACCATCCTCAATCACCATCGCTCAAACCAACAACCCAACAACCTCAGTCCTCACCATCATCGCGAGTTTTGGCCCCAAGACCATTATCACTCTCAGCTCTGCCACCATCCAACACTGCCAGCATCATCACTCACCATCACTACCACCAGCAACATTGCCAACGCCGACAGCAGTGTGGCCATCCTTGTCACCCACCATAGCCCAGACGTGTGAAAAATGATCTCCTGGTCCACACCTGAGCGAGTGTTGTGATGGCCAGCTACATAATGGTGGCTATTGTGATGTAGATGACGTGTAGGGTCAGAATATGCTGAATTCTGATGGACGGAGGGAAAAGGGCAGATGAGAAGAAGGAGGAGGAGGAGGAGGAGGAGGAGAAAGCTGAGGGAGAGAGGGAAGGTATGGACATATATAGGGTGACTGAAGATCCGCTGGCATGCACGATGATGGTCTGGGAAGTCCATTGAGCATTAGCGGGACGGCGAGAGGGGGGTGGTCAGAGGGGGCTTGGGGAGCGTTGAAGGGAAGGGAGGAAGGGTGAAGGAAAGACGAAGGGTGAGAGGTTAGCGACGGATGGGTGCGATACTGGGGTCAGTGACGGGAATCAGCTGAGGTTGCTTAAAGGAGCTCGAAGAAAATTTCAATTGAAAAAGCAAAAATTTCGCCGTGAAAGATGTACATGAAATGGGGGGAAATTTCTTTAGAATTCTTTAAACCGTATGTAAGTAGATATCTTAGTTATAAGTATAATGAACATTTTTGCTCATACTTATTGACTTTGTGTTTCAGATGTTGACGTGGGCAGCGATGTTCGTGTTGGCGAGGACGGAGGGAGCGAGGGCTCTCCTATGAGGCCGCCTTCGCCCTCCAGCACCACTGGCGGAGGAGAAGCGCCCCCGCACGCTGCCCCGCCCCCAGCCTCACCCGTGAAGCCACGCATCTGGTCTCTGGCGGACATGGCCTCCTCCTCCTCGTCCTCCCCGACGTCCCCGTCGTCCACCCTGGCGGGCGCGGTGGGGAAGATGAGCGTCCACCGGCCGTTACATCTTGAGGCGTCGCCTTACGCCCGCCCGATCCCCATGGCACCAAGGTTGCCCTCGCCTCAGGAAGCTCTCTTGCAAGTCTACGCCAAATCCCTGGGCCTGGCGTCGCATCACGCCCATTCCTTCCCGTCCCTACCACCCGGCTTGAACGGGCTTGGGTCACACCTCTCCCCGCCGGGCTTAGAGGCGCCTCTGCCTGCCACTCTGGGAGCTCCCCCATACAGCACAGCCAACCTACAGCCGCCCACCATCAGCAAACCCGTTGCTACTCGCCCATTGCCGGCCGTGTCACCCTCCAGCCTCCCAGCTCTCCACCACACCCTCCCCGGTGGCGCCAAGATCACCCCCGCACCGCCCCCAGCACATCGGCCTGAGGGTTAACCCGTCGCCCCTGTGGAAGGACCTGACCGGGCCTCCAGTCGGCCGGCTTTGTTGACTATTTAATGTTATAAGTGAAGTGTACCCCCGATGCTTGGTGAAGCTTTAACAGTGTGAAAGCAAAAACACGTAGAGACAGTCGCACGTGGTAAAATTTAGGCGGTGACCAACACGCGGTCGTGCGCTCCAGCACTACATGTATTCAGCTACATCATGTCGCCGAATAGCGGGTTCAGGTGTCTGGGCAACACCCAGTGGCGGTTAATTTACAGTGATATTGACACTGCGCATATGCATATACTCAGAAGCAGGTAAGAATTAGCATATCATCTCATAGTGGAAAGTGTGGACCTTGTGATGACAGTGGTGTGGTGAGTGACGCTGCCAGAACTTCGCAAGCAAAACACAAACTCTCATTGCTGGGAAGGAGGCGTTGCGACCCCCACGCTCACACGAAACCGCGAGGCAGACCAAGGGCAGAGAGAACCTCCAGGTAGAACTTTCTTCCCGTGAGCGCAGTGCGAGGCGGCGGTGGCCCAGGGAACGGTCTGAAAGGGGTAAGAGCACCTCTACCACAGAAGGCAACGGCAGAGGAATCGAAAGAAAGAATGCAAACTGCACCTTCCCTCCGCCCTTTCTTTGTTGCCATCCCTGCAAAGGAAACTGCAACAAGGGGTTTTCTGAGAGTTCAACGGGGGGCGTAGTACCATTGACGGCCAGCATTATGTAACGGTACTTTTTCGTTCTTTTTATCCGTCTTTACTTTCCTCTGTTGTTCAGTGTGTTAGGAAGAAGTGTTTCATGGAACAATCCAGCGAATTACTACCAGTGATCATAGCGATGAACAAACAATTAGGTGATTGTGTTAGAGTACGTTATTTTTTTTTTTTTCATATGAAAAGAAACTACATGGAGGTTAACGAACAAATGACCATCATCTGTAAATCCTTCATGAGTGCAGTTATGTAAAATTGTCTCAGTTATAGTAAGAAAAAGAATGTTTCAAGATAGTTCATAACAGAATAAGAGAGAGAGCGAGAGATTGAATTTATGTATCCGTGTGTGTGTGTGTGTGTGTGTGTGTGTGTGTGTGTGTGTGTGTGTGTGTGTGTGTGTGTGTGTGTGTGTGTGTGTGTGTGTGTGTGCGCGTGTGTGTGTGCGCGCTCGCGCTTATGTAAACACACACACACACACACACACACACCACACACACACACACACACACATATATATATATATGTATATTGTATATATACTTATATATATTTTTGAATGTGTGTGTGTGTGTGTGCGTGTGTAAGCATATATATGTATGTATGTATGTATGTATGTATGTATGTATGTATGTATGTATGTATGCATGTATGTATGTATGTATGTATGTATGTATGTATGTATGTATGTATGTATGTATGCATGTATGTATGTATGTATGTATGTATGTATGTATGTATGTATGTATTCATGTTTGTATGTATGTATGTATGTATGTATGTATGTATGTATGTATGTATGTATGTATGTATGTATGTATGTATGTATGTATGTATGTATGTATGTGTATGTATGTATCTACAAATTTCATTCCTCGTGCATCGTTACATACCACACAAACCTATATCCCTGCACAAAGGATATTTTTTCTACCGTTCGCACAAAACAGTGCCATCCTTCTACCAAATGTTTTTTGTTTTTCTTTTCTATAGCTTATCAGGTCATTCATACGAGACTGGAATACGAATCTCTGATAATAGGAAAATGTTATGTTAGTTAAGAAAAAAATACATTTAATTCATCTTACCGGTAATAATTGTAAGTACTTAATAATTTTCCTGAATGGGAAGTATTAGCATTATTTTCCTTGGGAGAGAAGACGGGATGCAGCCGCGGTTTACGGAAGAAGGCCTGAGATGTGAAGCCAAGGAGATAATGTAAGGGAAAATACGTGAACTACGGATGGATCACAGAGGGAGTGTTATGGAGTGCAGACTTGCTACAAAGGACGGCAACAGCAAGAGAGGTTTACTGTACATACTCATAGCGCGTAGGTTATTTACTCATGGAAGTTGGTCAGGATCATGAGGTAACCAGGCAGTTGGCAGCTCATGGCCATTGTAACGAGGCAATTACCTGGTTTACTCATAGTCAATCTGATCGGTGAAATTTTTCGGATAAATGCTACTGTGTGATACACTTTACTGTAACTTGGATGTCAACTTGTTGGTCTAATCCTGTTTATTAGTTCTATCCATCAATAGCAGTTATACAAGGCAAATCTGCTGATTCCGATCCGTTTTGAACTGTCAGTGGTACATTAATTAATGAAAGGTGTAATAGTGATACAGTTAATGATTACTGTTATAATCGCAACGATAACGATATTAATAATCATTATCATAATACTAATCTCAATAACAATAGTGAAATAATCATCATTGATCATTAAAATAAATATAGGTATTTACTATTGTAATTGGCAACATCAGTTCACAATATCGTTCTTTTCGTATTATCTTTAACATTAAATGTGGTTATCATAATTATGTTTAAACAACTTGGGTAATCATTGTTGCCATACTGACATTTTTAGTAAAGAAAAATGCATTGCTCAAATATCGACAGAGTATAGATATGTATGAGTGGTAGACTAAAATCACACTGAGGCATCAGTTAATTTTTCCAAGT
>NC_061821.1:11111596-11114096 GCF_019202785.1 Penaeus chinensis
ACTCACCTACTCCCCCACCCCTCACTCCCTCCCTCCCCCTCTCTCCCATTCCCCTCACTCACCCACTCCCCCTTCTCTCACTCCCTCCCCCCTTCCCCTCACTCCCCCCCTCCCCCTTCTCTCACTCCCCTCCCCTCACTCACCCACTCCCCCTTCTCTCACTCCCCACCCCTCACTCACCCACTCCCCCTTCTCTCACTCCCTACCCCTCACTCACCCACTCCCCCTTCTCTCACTCTCTCCCCCCTTCCCCTCACCAGCACAAACGTCAGGTGTCGCCAGTAACGCGCGAGGTGTCATGACTGTCTCTAGCTAACGAGGCTGCAAATTCGTCTCGGAGTTTGTGTGTGTATCAGCTGGGCTCGCATATGGCACTACGGTCTTCACTCAGCACCCACACGCCCAGGTTGGAGAGGAGGGGGTTGCCGGGGGCAGGGGGGAGGAGGCGAACCTTTGAGGCTGATGGGTGTCGGGGTCGAGGGCCATGAGTTGGAAGGTGGGGGGGGGGGGGGTGAAAAGCGGAGGTAAGGGGTTTAGGGCCATGGAGTGGAAGGATGGGGTAAAGATGTCGAGGACCATAGGGTAGAGGGTAGGAGAGTAAGGCCATGGGGTGGAAGACGGGCGGAAGGGGTTGAGGGCCAAAGGTTGGAGGGATGGGGTTGAAACACAGACGGCGTTGTCACGGTCTCTGGGTGAGGGAGCTAATGGGATCAGTAACACGAGGCAGCTAATGGGGTTAGTGTTCGAGGGGAAACTAATGAGGTTGATAAGAGAAGTGTAAAGGGGTTAATCAAAGGAAAAACTTACAGGTCTAATGATAAGAGACTGTTGTGAAGAGGGGAGTTAATGGGTTTTATAAGGAAGGAGGACGTAATGGCGCTCATCTGCTCGGTGGAGGCAATGGGATTGGTTTCAGGGTCGGGGTAAGAGCGCTGATCCGACGGAAAATATAATGGGATTTCAGAGGCCCTGAACAGAGGGGTGACGAGGAGCAGAGGTAAAAGAAGAAAAGAAAAGGAAAATAAAGTAATTCCCGATCGATGCCGCATTAATATATTTTAACTGGATTATTATAATTTTTCATTGTCATTGTCATTATAATCATCCTCATTATTATCAATATTATCGTTATTATCATCAATGTTATCAATGTTATCATTATTATCATTATCATTATTTCCATTATTATCGTTATCATTATTATTAGCATGATCTTTATAATTATAGGAGAAATAATATCATTAATAATAATGATGATTAGTAGTAGTAGTAGTATTGTAATTATTATTATTATCATTATAATTACTATTACCATTATTTTCGCTATTATCATCATCATTATAATGATTTTAATCATCATTACTATTATTACTACTAATATTATTATCATTATTATTATTATTACTATTATCATCATCATCATCATCAGCAGCAGCAGCAGCAGCAGCAGCATCATCAGCATCACCATCATCATCATCATCATCATCATTATAATGATTATCATCATCATTACTGTTACCCTTATTATTATTATTATTATTATTATTATTATTATTATTATTATTATTATTATTATTATTATTATTATTATTATTATTATTATTATTATAATGACCATTGTTATTATCAATAACAAAGACAACAAACACCCCTCTCCATAATCACTATTATCATAATTTCACCATTACATTAGCACCACCATCACCACCACTGGGGGAAGGGATAGGCGGATAGGCATGCGAGTTAGGGACTGTGGGCGTAGATATCGGCTAACGAAAGTAAGAAAACGATTATGAGTGCGGCGAACGTAATTGTAGAAAAATACTAACATTACCAAGAAGTGTGTGAGTAAGTTGTTCCGGCATTCAGGGACAAGTGATAGGAGGTGAGGGCGTCTGTCGTTCTGAATGAGGCCTTGTGGGGAGGGCAGATCATATCATCGTGTGAATCATTTCAACTTGGGGTTTTATACCGTGGTAATTGAATCATCACAGCAATCACGTTAAGAGGGATAGATACACATACATACGAATGTGTGTGTGTGTGTGTGTGTGTGTGTGCGAAAAGGCCTTTGGCATATTCGTGTGTTTTCCTGTACTTCCCTTCGTTGTTCTACTTGCAATTTGTTCAACATGAATTCCACACGTGTGTGTGTGTGTGTGTGTGTGTGTGTGTGTGTGTGTGTGTGTGTGTGTGTGTGTGTGTGTGTGTGTGTGTGTGTGTGTGTGTGTGAGTGTGTGTGTGTGTGTGTGTGTGTGTGTGTGTGTGTGTGTGTGTGTGTGTGTGTGTGTGTGAGTGTGTGTGTGTGTGTGTGTGTGTGTGTGTGTGTGTGTGTGTGTGTGTGTGTGTGTGTGCATGTTCACGTGTGTGTATGTGTGTGTGTGTGTATGTGCGTGTGTGTGTGTGTGTGTGTGTGTGTGTGTGTGTGTGTGTGTGTGTGTGTGTGTGTGTGTGTGTGTGTTTATCTATCTATCTATCTAAGTGTGTCTATCTATATATA
>NC_061821.1:11121596-11124096 GCF_019202785.1 Penaeus chinensis
GTTGTAGTAGTATTACTATTATTATTATTATCATTATTATTATTATTATTATTATTATTATTATTATTATTATCATTATTATTATTATTAATATAATGACAATGATAATAATGACAATAATAATAATAATAATAATAATAAAAGTAGCTGCAGTAGAAGTAGTAATAATGATAATAATAATAATAATGATGATAATAAGAACAATAAAAACAATGAGAACAACAACAACAACAACAATAGTAATGATACTAGTAGCAATGATAATAATGATGATAATAATAACAACAACAACAACAATAATAATAATGATAATGATAATTTTGATAATGATGATAATAAAAATAATTATAATAATAATGATAATAATAATGATAATATCAATAATATCAGTAATAACAGTAACATTATCAACAACAACAACAGCAACAACAATAATGATAATAATAATAATAATAATAATAATAATAATAATAATAATAATAATAATATGAAGGAGAACAGTAATAATAACAGAAGCAACGATAATAAGGATAATAACAATCATGATGATGATAATAATAATAATAATAATAATATAATAATAATAATAATAATAATAATAATAATAAGAAGAAGAAGAAGAAGAAGAAGAACAGTAAAAATAACAACAAGAACATGAATAACTACAACAATAAAGATGATATTTTCCAAGAATACTAAAGTTATAACCTCAACTCTGTTATGCTGAACGAAAACTGCCCCGCCGCAGGGTAGCCAATAAATGTTAGCGATGAAACGAAAGCAGCCTGTGAAGGGACCATCTGATACCTCACTCATAGACGCATCAGCTTCGTTATCAAAGCCCCTTAATAAATCGCCTTAATTGCCCTAATCAGCCAATATAGCCCGATGAATAACCCTCTCTGTATCATTCAACGACACGTGACTCTCCTCTCTTCCAATCTCATAAAAATAAACAAATATAGATAATTTCCCCACACGTGCGTAGCTAGTTCACTCAGGCGTAAGTAAACACGGTCCCATGAATATATCCGCCACTGTACAAACTCCTGTGATATCATACCTCACGAACCAAAACACAAGAGGGGTGGGGAGGTGATCCTAAAATAGACAAACTAACACCAGAGTTCTACCCTCTTCTATCCATCCCTTCTCCCCACCAACCCCTACCCTCTCCGTGCCTCGCCCCTGCCCCAGCTCCGTTCCCCCTGTGGCTACCCAGGAGGTTGAGTGTTGTGTCCCCTCGCTTGGCTGTCATCGGCAAGGTTAGTAGCTTCACCAATAACCCCTGTGTTCCTTTTCCTGTCTCGCCTCTTCTTTCGCCGTTTCTGTCTCTCTCCTCTCCGTTTCTGATTCCTTATTCTTTCCTCTCTTTTTCTGTCTCTTTCCTCTTTCCTTTCTGTATCTGTTCGTTTGCCCTTTCTTTTTCGTTCTGTCCTCTACCCCTTTGCTCTTCGTCTGTTGCTTTACTGTTTCATAATAGTGTCTGTCTGGACCTTTTACGCAAATTAATACACTGTCTTAAGGGTTACCTTTTAGTCGAATAATTTTACAAAGAACAAACAAATGTACCGAAAACAAGAACAGTAGTATATGATATAATGCAAAATGACACTACAAAGCAAAATGCAGACAAAATTAACAAAACTATACAGCAATACTACTGCGACGTACACAGAGCGAACAAAGGAAACCCAACGAGACACAGCAGACACCTCACCGAAAGGAAGACCACATCAAGGTAAGCGCAGGGAACTAACATCAGGTGACGGAACGATGGAAGTGGCACCTAGAAGCCGAAAGGAGCCTAGGTATGCAGAGGGAAAGGCGAGGGGGAGGAGCAGGAGGCGGAGGAGGTGTGAGAGCAGGCAGGCGAGCGTGTAAAAGGCGGCCGCAAGTCAACACCTCTGTCGTCGGAAACCAATTTTTGGCTCAAACTCCTCAACTTTAAACTGTTTAGTCTCCAAACAGTCGGCCAGGAAACACACACAAACAGATGTTTAATAAGGATGGTCATCGGCTCACACATAGCACGTCCACGAGCTTAAACCAAGCCTTCATTACTAAGCGGTAAAATATTCCATACGTCACTCTTATCTCTATTGATATTTGATTTGATTCATATAACATGTCAAAGAGCATATCGAAATACAATACTAATACATATTTCCTCAGTGTGAACATCACTCATCAGTACAATTTTCTCAACTGCCATCCCCACCAAGCATGTAGAACATCACTTTCGAACTCCTATAATTATGCGATATAAATTATTTGTTTTTACTACAATCAGAGTCTTTACATAACTTGACAGCACTCCACTTGATCCTTTTGATTAATGACCTTTTAAAAAGTATTAAATTAATGCACCTGTCATTCGTATTCTCTTACCAAATTCTAACAAATCTTCGACTACTGAATCAACATCTCCGATTCAAAACTTCTTCAAATAGTATGTTGAATTCATTTATTCAGTACGATCAGGAATCAACAGCAAAGC
>NC_061821.1:11186596-11191596 GCF_019202785.1 Penaeus chinensis
TATTGTATGCTTCTATTTTGCACTGTGTTTTTTTCAAGGGCTACACATTCTTTCCCTTGTTCATTAATTCAACGTCTCAGATCATAATCAGGGAATGCAAACTACTTATCAGATTTTAACGTCTTTTGTATATCACTCGCTTCCCATTGTTTCCCGAGAACAAGTCACATGAGCACCAATCTCATTCTGCATCTCCATCTTCCATTTTTTTTCTGTTAGGATGTTTGATAGGCTTCTGCACACTACAATTCTCTGATAACTTAAATACAAGATGAACCTTCTCTTGCCACCTATTCTACCTCAACTTTTCATATCCTTTCTTCTGGATCGCCCCCCTTTCCATTTACCTTCCTCTGTCTCCTCCCCTTGTCAGCTTTCCCCTCGATCTTACCGCTGGATTACCATGCTCCCCGCCGGTTTCCTCTTTCCTCAGGTACGTCATCCTACTATTTTATTTACCTCCTCACCTTTCTCTTGGTTTTTTCCCTACTTCTCTTTCTCTCTCCTCTCCTCGCCCGCCAACTTTACGGTTCTACCCCCCCCCCCCTATTCCTTATTCCCCCCTCGCCAGCTCTCCCATCCGTTTCCCCCTCCCTGCCCCTCCCCTCCCTACCCCTCTCGCCGACTCCCCCTGACTCGTGTATCTAGAGAGGGAAGGTCCCGGCGGGGTGCTCCTACACGCCGGACAATCGTAGCGGGCCCATGAACTTGGGTTATGAACAAACTGAATCTCTCCTTGGGAGTCCTTCCATGTATTTGTCTTTATTATCCTTTATTGCATCCACCACCATCGTTTACACCCATTCCTTGCTGCTAATTCCGCTTCTCGGGTAGGTTAAATTTAGTTAATTATTTCCGGTAACTGCCGAGGAAGATATTTTTTTTATATCATCAGTAAAATATTCCAGCAGTGTTGGCAACCGAAGCCTCAACGTGATGATCTCGAAGCACCTTTCATCTTCGTTCCAGGTTCTTCCATAATATCCGACGGAGTGTAATTTCCAAGATATTCCCGGATATGTCCATAAAGGAAAGAGAATCCAACAGTCATATGCACCTACGTGAAGACATTCCAGGGCCCCTCCTGTCATAACTCCCGCTCGCGTAATCCAGGCCTCGACTCTGATGGCTCACTGGAGGAAAATGCCTGGAAGCCTCTCTGGAGCCCGAGACGTCGTTAGGCAAGGGTTCCAGGTGCTGAGGTGTTAGATATTCATATTCCACATGCTCGAAGGTTGTTAACTCTCCCCGGGTTTTAGAATGGCAACTCGGACTTATTCCCCCTGGATGGAAATGACTTGAAGCTGTGCCGGATTTAGGAGAGGCATTACGCAAAGACTTACCCTGGACGAATCCATGTACGGCTTCGTGGTTCCAGCAAACAAAAATATTCAAGAAAAAGAAACTAATTTAATAAGACTTATTATAATAAACATTCAGATATACACGACCTTGGTGAAGTAACACGCAAAGCATTACAAAAGATAACCGAACTGTATCACATTCTTGCCCGTACAAGGAAATAGAAAGCGCACTGAACAAATGTCCACTGAATCCACACGGATACAGATCGCCGGTCCTTTGGTCAGAGTGGTGTCGAGGGTGACGTCGAGCAGACCAGGATGGCCACATCGCTTACTCTCGCAGCCTAAACAGCTGCGAAGAGGGTCACTATCACAATATCGCCTTGTCAATGCGGGTTTAGAGGCTCTTGGTGCCGCCACTATACTGTCACAGGCTCTGAGGTATGTTCCACGATGTGCGTGCTAAGGAGGCTCTACTCGCGCTCGTCTTCTGAGTTATAGGGTGTGACTGCCGTGTGACCCGTTATTGTTATGTTATGTCAGGATACACAGGTTATTGTAGATACAGCTGCGTAATGGACAGCAGTTCAGATGCTGGAAGGATTGTGGAGAATAAATTTCTGTTGTTGGTTTTTGTTTTGTTTGCTTTTGTTTTTGTAAATTGCAGACAAAATATATCATAATATTTACTTAGTTCGTGAAGTATAAATATGCAACGACGATTTTTTTTTTTTTTTTTTTTTTTTGAAGGTGTGATTGCGATAATAGCCATATCTTTTTCTCTTATCTTCATTATTGTCACTTTTTTACCTATGCATTGTGTTAGCTTTGTCATGTTACCGTTGTTTTTTATCGCAGTGGCATTACCACTAGTATCAATAACATACTATTAGCGTTGTCTTATCAGTTTTACTATCTATTCCCTTTTTGTCGAAATTACGTTGTTCTTCGCATCGTAACTTCTCCAGTGTTTTCGCTACCACCGACTTCCTTCCTTCAATATTTTCCCCTGAAGCGTGAACTCTTACTCTCCTCCTCCCACACCACTTTTCCTCCACCACTTTCCTCTCTCAATTCACTCCCACGACGACCCCAGGGAGAACGAGGGGAAGAGGGAGAGAGTAAAAGAAGCGAAGGGAAGTAGGAGTAGGAGGGGAGAAGGGAGCATAAAAGGGTGATGATGGAAAGAAAGCGGAACCCATGAGATAAGTAACTTTCCGAACGGGTATTGATACGGTATTTCCGGAGAGTAACATACGGGAAAGGGAAAGGATGCTACGGTAGTGTTTAGGGTTTAAGATAAGGAGCGGGAGACTTGGATAAATTGGGGAAAAAAAGGCTTAAAAATAATGCAGTATAACGACATGAAGTGAGATAGATGAATGCCGAGCAAGCGAATAATGTAATGAACAAAAGGAAATAAAGAAATTTATTTAATTACGCAAGAGGTGCAACAAATATACGGGAAACGAAATGTCTATTACCTACAGCTATATTTTTAACTCATTAGAGCTAACTATAAATTTTCGAATCACATTAGAATTAATGTTACCCGCCATTAGCAATAATAAATGAAGTATGAAAATGTGGAAAAGCGCTGTTCGCTACTCTGCAAAACTAACGACACGTAATTCTATATTTACGAACTGGCAAATGAGATGTTTTAAATCAATAAATAGGATTAGCGAAAGGAGAGAAACAAACAAATGGCTGAGCAGACACCCCAGCAAACCAGTAATTACGCTTAAATAGCTCCGCATAATGAATAAACAAAGGAGCAACGCTACACCCTTATCATTAACACGTCGTAGCATAAAAGCTTTTCCTCGTCAACACAGGTGACGTGTAACGAGCTGTACTAACTAGTCTTCACGGCGACAGAGGGTGATATCACAGGCAATCATATTTAGCGTGCCTGGAGGCCATTTGTACCTGAACTAATTATATGTACAGAACCACGACACCTTCACACGCCCGGCCACAGAGAGGGTGGAACCAAACGTTTCGCGGTAAAAAGGGAAATTCATAAGAAAAATTAAAATGTTAACTAGACATGAAAATCAATCAAGGAGCTAGAGTTAGAATCAGTCACAGGTCATCGTGAAAAAGGAGAGTTTGCGAGTATATAGATATCTGCGATTTTATGAAAAAAGTGACGGTAATTGAATAAGGATTTAATCAATCAAATCTTTCAAATAAATTAATCAAATACCTGAATCATTAAAAACAAATAAATATATAACCACAAAAAGGTTTATATGAGTGACAGCTTTCACACATATTCCAAGGATAGCAATATTGCGTTTGTTGGTTGACAGTGAAGTGAGTAACAGCTCTAAATCTGAAAATCAACTTCTGAATAAACCCGAAAAAGTAACCTACTATTTGAACAATCCAAGCCTGAGACGAAAAAAAGAGGAGATGCAGTAAAAAGAAAAAGTGACAAGTTCCTACATTTTAGTCAGAGCTTAATATCAAAGTCCTAATTTATTCAATTTACCACGGAGGAGAGTAAAGAAAGAAAGAAAGAAAGAGAATAAAAATAAAGGGGAAAAAACGAGTTAAATAATCTAATGCTTTTCAACATGGAAAAGATAGACGTTGTTATCTTGCATGAAAACGCTTTTACTCCACATTTATACGCGGGTTGAAAACATGGGTGTGGCTTTTAGGGCGGAGTCTCGCGCTTACGCTGGAAAAGTGAAGACGAGAAAGGAATCGGACGAGTTAATGAGATCTGGAGACCGTGAGTCCGCGATTGCCTTTTTTGTTCTATAGGTTTGTAAAAGCGCCTTGAGATTTATTTGGCTTAGGGTAGAGAGTTAGTTATTGCTTATTTAGATTTATATTTTGTGGTTATTGAGACTAATACCTTCTTGTTTTTTGTGTGGTTTTACTTTTGATGTTTATTTGATTTCGTGTTTTGTTGTTTATTCGTTTCCGTGTTATATTTTGTGTTTAGACATTTTTTTACTGTTGATGTTTTCGTAATTGCAGTGTGCCGTGGCTGTGTCGTGCGGTACTACTCCAGTCTTACGCGTGTTGTTTAAGCTTACAACAAGCAGAATCGTTGTATTCCTGCACATGCAACCTGTTAACGATGTGCATTACCAGTCTGATATGCGAAGTTCGAGGAGGTTATATACTAAATAGGTGGCGGGTGCTGTTGTGGAATGTAGCTTTCACTGCGTAGATATGAAGGTAATGCACGTGAAGAATAGATACAAAAAAGTCTTTTCGGCGAATATGAATGTGTGAAAAGTGAGTTCAAATGATATATGAGGCAATTAATGAAGAGTGTAAAGTGAGGGTATGCAGGGTGAGCTTTAAGTATTGAATATGGATGGAAATGTGCAACGCGGAAAATAGAGGGAATGCAGACGCACCAAACCTTAAAATAGTGCAAAAATGAGTTCAAGAATAGATTATCGTGACATGAAGAGATAGGCAGGTACACTGCACTCTTCAGGTAGAGACTAATCGACATGGTAGGCAGATACTCGTGACACACACAGAGTATCGTGAGTCAGATCTAGCATTTCCACAGCAGTTATCAAACTCGTGTCGTAAATACACTGCAATCAACTACTTTTTTTCCTTCTTCCTCTTTTTTTTCGCTCTCCCTTTCTCTCTCTCTCTCTCTCTCTCTCTCTCTCTCTCTCTCTCTCTCTCTCTCTCTCTCTCTCTCTCTCTCTC
>NC_061821.1:11214096-11216596 GCF_019202785.1 Penaeus chinensis
ACTATTACTTTTGTCATTGTCATTATCATTATTATTATCATTATTATTATTATTATTATTATTATTATTATTATTATTATTATTATTTTTATTATTATTATTATTATTATTTTTATTATTATTATTATTATTATTATTGTTATTATCATCATCATTAATATTATTATCATCATCATTATTATTATTATCATTATTATTATTATTAATATTATTATCATTTTCATTATTATCATTATTATCATAATTATTACTTTTATCATTATCATTAATATAATTATCCTTATATTTATCATTATCATTATCATCATCATTAGCATCATCGTCGCTATTGTCAATATTATCATTATTATCATAATTATTATTAACGTTGTCGTTGTTGTTATTGCTGTTGTTGTTGTTGTTGTTATTATCATTATTATTATTATTATCCTCACTATTGATATTATTATTATCATTATCATTGTCATCATTATTGCCATATCAACAATTAATATAACAATAACTATTATCATCCTAGTAACTAAAGATACAGCAATTACAGCACGACTGACAACAAAAGCATACGATACTGTTATAAAACGACAAATATTTAATAAAAAGACATTAGTATTTATATATTAGAAAATGGATATGAAAAGAGACAAATCCACAAATGAACACCACGTTTGCCTTACATGAATATCAACAAAAAGATAATATGGTTATGAACTGGGTACACATTAAAGCAATAAGTTCTCCCTTCTTCTCTTCCGTACAGGTGGAAAATCGGAGGAAAAATAATACACGAAAAGTTCCCACAGAAAATATTCGCACATAAAAGCAAACAGTAGACTTTCGACTCCCGGAAAATTAGGGAACAATTGGTCTGATCTCGTGGCTGTGAGTAACACGGAGTACAACAGAGAGGTTCCGTGTTACCCCCGAGTAGCGTGGAAAATCTGCCTCAATGCCTCCTTCAGGTAGTTTGGGTCGAGGGACAAAGTGAATTGACAAAGTGGCTGGCCGAGGTGTGACGTCATATTTACCTGCGCGGGTTCGTCGAAGCTTGTTTGTGTGAATAATTGGAATGGAATGAATTTCCTTCGATTTCATGGGATGCTTTTGAGAGCCTGAAAGGGTTAGTTGCTGCTATTTTTTACTTATGTCAAGCTTTGATGAATGCAAATAATTATCTTATCATTCTTTTCTTCTCTATATACATATACATAAATGACTTCCAACATAACTTGTGCTTCAGAGGATATTAGACCTGGATTGCTGCCAGATACAGAAAAGAATCGGCACATTGAACCTTTCCCAAGGTCTAAGACCCCTTAGTAATATTCACGTGCTCCGGGACCCCTCATATCTCATGGGCTTTGCGTCATCCTCCCCCCTCGACACAAAACTCAACTCGTGGCCTAAACATCTCTTTCTTGTATTATCCTTCGCATCCAACCGAAGACCTCCAAACTCCGTTCCAACACCATTTCCCTCGGAATATAGGCCTATAAGACCAAGGCCAGAACCGAAGGAAACGAGAATAAAGCGAAAGAGAAGCGAGGTTGAAAAGAACAGGAATCTGAGCCTTGCGACAATCTTAGGGCAGAGGAACAGTGATTCTTGGCATGTCAGAGCGAGAGAATGGGACAACTTAATGCAGATCCAGTGTCTGAAAGGAGATTTCGCTGTCTGTTATGTGGGTGATGAATGGCGAGAGATTATGTTATGGGCTTCTTGGTAGTCTGGAATGTAAGAGGATTTTTTGTCTCTTCTAAAAGTTTATTTACTTAACTGTTTCTATTTATATTACTTCAGTGCCGATTATGTTTGTAGAACAGTCTTTCGCACACTTTCGGGGGTAAGCGTACTAGCAAAGCCTGATCGCCAAGAAATCCAATATAAACCATGCGAGCATTACTTCACACGATCAAGCAACACACTATAACAAAGAACGTTCAGAAACATCATCACACCCAATGGAATTTGCGTTAACGAACTAACCAGGATCGTAATCCGGGGCAAAACTAATCGTATTTCGTCACCTTTTCTTTGTCCTGGAACAGAAAACCTCTTCCATAGTCAAGTTGGAATAAAGATCCCCCTTCTAGAATCGTGTTCAGGGTATGATTTAATCCGCCATTGTGAAGTGTCCGCGAGGAATGTCCCGGTATGCCGCTTCTTCTCCTGCGCCTTCTCCTGCGCATTAGGCATTTATTTCGAGCTCTAAACCGCTTTAAGCATTCGTAGAATCTTGATATTAGGGAATATTTTTTGTGGTGCGGGAGCGGCTCTGCAGAATTGTGTGAAGTTTTTTCTCCCGTCTCCTCTCTCCATAAAGGTGTAGGTGATAATGCGATGATATACTCAAAGAATAGAAAAAGGGGATTCATGCTGCTCGTACGTAGGTTAATCCCATACATATTATCGATGTGGATTATGTACACAAGAAATAACTTAAGGTATATTAATAATACAGCATCTATTACATATACATACATACATGCACCTTACTCTCATA
>NC_061821.1:11236596-11241596 GCF_019202785.1 Penaeus chinensis
AGATAAAAGCCAGATGAACAACCATCGAAACCAATTCAATTCCAGAATGATTCTCTGCTTGTCTCCCTCGACGTTCCTCTCTCGAAAAATAGACAAACGTACGTTCACAAACAAATATGCACCTTTAAACACGGATAAATAAACTGGGTTTATATCATAATGCCATACGCAACCTTGCTAGCACATACACATATACGTATATACATTCAAATATACATTCACGCAAGCAGATAAGCACAGTGACACATACATGATCACATACACACACATAGACACACACGCACACACAAACACACACAGAAACTGTACTACAAAAACACGTCCAATACATGCTGACACAGGGACACATTTACCCAGGCTTATGTAAAAAGGTTTTTATATCATATAAACACATATCCATAAAACCCCCGGCATAAGTGACCATCCTTACGACTAGGCTTCCGCAGTGTGTTATTTTGATGTACCAATAGAGACATATTATTATTGTTCCTTTTCCCAGCCCACATCTATCTACTCTCCTGCTTGTTTCCTTTTTTGGGAAGTTTACATTTATTTCTTATCTTTCTGTGTTTTGTCTTCATTTATATACTTATATACTTTATCGATTTTTCGTTCTGCCTTCGTCTTTCTTATTGTCTGTCTGTCTGTCTGTCTGTCTGTCTCTCTCTCTCACTCTCACTCTCTCTCTCTCTCTCTCTCTCTCTCTCTCTCTCTCTCTCTCTCTCTCTCTCTCTCTCTCTCTCTGTCTCTCTCTCTAAACATCCCCATCCTCCTCATCTCTTCCTTCCTGTATCTCTCGCTCTCAGCATCCCCGACCTCTATCCTTATCCCTGTCCTCCGCCGCTCACCAGTTCATAGCCCCTGGACCTCCTCCCTCCCAGCCCCCTCCTACCCAGCCCCTGACCAACCACACTTCTCTTCAGCATTTACCACAACCAAAACAATTGCTATTATTCCTGCTCTTCTCCATCACTCTCTCCAATCTGGCCAAATGGACATCTAATGATAGCGGGGCCGCATAATAGGTGCCATCGACGCGCTCGCTTTACACTTCCATTACACTTCGCTCGCGAGCCACGCTTTTCGCACAGGTTCGTCGCCTTTTTCTCCCCGTAGTGTCGGCACATCTGCCGTATCTGTAAGGTATTAGTTGCTGCTACATAAAGCCGACTGTGGTGCCATATGGTAATTCCTAAGAATTTCAAAAAGAGGGAAAGTAAACAATCAAAAGGGGAGATAAAGAAGGCGAAGCAAGACGAAGAAGAAGCGTGGCGTGGTTGTCGCGGGCGACCCAACACCAGAGCTGCTCCGGCCGGGTCATCAATTCCGTGCACTAACTCAATAAAGAGGCAGAGTTGACCGTGGCCAGGCATTGCGAGGTTGGCCCCCGCCCATCCTCTTCCCCCTTGCCTCTTCCTGCTTTTCTGCTCAATTCTTCTTCCATCTACTTGCCCCTGACACTTGTTTTGCTTCAAATTACTATTACATCCTGCCAGTTCTTACCCCTGTTATTAGCCATCATATACTTCTTTCTTCCCTTTTCATGCAATCTTCCTTTCATACTACTCTATCATCGTACTCTGTCCGACATCACGTTATTTATCCTATTTTCTCGGTTACCTTACGCTTTACTCACTTTTTTGCTTATCATTCCCCTTTTTAGTCTCCACTCTGACTTCTTTTTGCTCCTAACTCCCGTTAATATACTTCTTGCTATTCTATTTTTTTTTCCTTACAAATATCATATACTGTCATATTTCCACCTTACCTCTCTTCTCCCTTGTCAACACCGTAACCTTTCTTCTCATTTCATTCTGTATCTTATTTCCTTTTCTTTATCTCTCTACTTGCCGTTGGTCTTTGATATTTTTTCCTCTTCTCTCCTTCACATCTCGCTTTGTATCCATAGCTCCTCCTCTCTTCTTTCATTCCATTCCCATTACTTATCCAAACACTCTTTACGTCCCCCTCTCCTTCTCCCGTTGTTATTCTTCCGTCCATTGCTCCTCTCGTTCTTCCCTTCCCTCAACTATTACATCATAATTTCTAACTAACAATTAAACAAGGTCTATTGCCTATCGAAAGACGAAATCGGATCTTCTTTATAAAAGTTTAATGCAAAGGTCATGTTGTATAGAGGGAGGGATTATGTGGTTGGGGGAGGGTATCAAGAGTGGCTGAGTAGCTTACATTTGATACAATGCTGTTTGAGGTTCATATTATTTAAGCAATTACGCAAGGTGAGGTCTTTAGGCCAGGAGTATCATATCAATGGGGATTATAGGAGATGGAGTTTTTAAGAACATATCCTGTCTTCTAAAGTTTGGTTATGCTGAGTATTTTTATATGGAACATACCAGTGAAGTGCACCGAACAGCCCCATGAAAAATACTGTACAACCCAATAAAGTACAAAGAAAAACCTTGTGAAATATAGTAAAAAAAAACACAGTGAAATACACTGAACAACCAAACGCGGTATACTGGACACCAGTGAAATATACTGGGTATAAGTTTATGGCAAATAACGTATTATGGCGGGTATATTCAGGGCCGGAATAGCATTATGTAAGTATGAACCTCGGTGAGGATCAGGTTAAATGTGAAAAAAATATGACTGGGGTTGTAATATGGAACCCACGGAGGCTATCAAGTAATAAGATCTTGCCCTTCTAAACCAGTCTGCTTCAACATTATCTGCGAATCATTTGATTTAAGGTATCTATATATTTTGATTTCAGTTATCCTTCTCCTTTGGCAAGATGATATCTCTAGGGAAGTGTAATATAATGGTTGTGCTAATACTTATTTTTATATAATGCCATACATCATGGCATACAATGGGTATGTGTGTGTGTATATATATACATATATATATATATATATATATATATATATATATATATATATATATATTGTGTGTGTGGGGTGTGTGTGTGGTGTGTGTGTGTGTGTGTGTGTGTGTGTGTGTGTGTGTGTGTGTGTGTGTGTGTGTGTGTGTGTGTGTGTGTGTGTCATATATTTGCTCATTGTGTACTTTTTTGGAAGGATATAAGATAACCATATTAGTAATCGAACTAAAGCAATTACAAATCATCCTTTATAAACTGTCGTCACACATCTGTCTTTCCCATGTTCTCAGCGTCAGATTGAAGTGACGCGGGAAAACCTTGCCTGTCACCTGACACAGACCGCTGTAAAAACCTTTATTACTTTTTTAACATTTGTGCATCATTGCGACCACAAAGCCGGAAACAGGAAACAAGCGTCAGGTAACCGCAGTTGATTGACAACTGTTTTATTTCACAAATGACTAACATCGTCTTCTGAAGGCAGTGGTTGAGGGAGCAGGCATCGATCGACACGCTCACACACACTTATTCAGGCATACGTGTCCGAGATTTAGAGGAGTCAAAGAAAGGGAAAAGAAGAGATAATCTGCACGAAGAATAAGCATTCTAACTACGGTAATTCACGTACAACACATCAATCTTTTCACCAGTCCTAGTACTGAACAATTGGATTTATACTGTTGGTATGACATTTAGAACATAAATTACAGGAAGACTAATAGTGTGACTGTCACAGATCCGACAGCTTAAGACCGGCAACCTTAAAAAGAAAATCTCATAAAGATATTTATGTTGCATTTATAATAGCACGAGTAGTACCAGTAATACCTTTCTTTATGTCTATAACTATGATATTACCTGTCGAGATGAAGGGAAAAAATCAATAATTTGTAACCCTCATAACTTACATCAACTTGCACAAACTTACATGTAAGGTATAAAGTTTATGAACTAACTGGACGGGGACGAGGCAACTAATCTTAAGAACAATAACTTGCAACACACAACAAACTTTTAGTGTATTGTTCACAAGTATTTGTTATGCAAGAACAGAAGACACCGACCATAGTTCGTGTTTTCTTGTTAAAAAGTTATATGAATAAAACCCGAAAATAAGAAAACCCTTCACATTTATTGTCCCTCGATTTGTATTGTTTTCATACAAAAATGACCTCTAAACAAAATCTCAAGTTTTAAATTCCAGTTGTGTATTTCCCGAAGCAGTACAATCAAACAAAATCCGCTGCCATATTTCAGTGTAATGATCAGCATGTCGAGAAAATGTCGTGTATTGGAGGAGGTAAAACGATAAATCTCTTGAATATCATGTTAGAATATACGCGCATTTCTTCCAATCTTTTTAAACAAATATTTTTTTTCAACACACTTATGGCATCTACTACTACGACTACTACCACTATCACTACTACTGTAACTACTACTATTTCCAGTGGCAGTAGCAGCAGCAGTGGTAATAGTAGTAGTAGTAGTAATCGTAATATTAGTAGCAGTTGTAGCAGTAGCAGTAGTAGTAGTAGTAATAATAGTAGTAGTAGTAGTAGTAGTAGTAGTAGGAGTAGGAGTAGGAGTAGGAGTAGGAGTAGGAGTAGGAGTAGGAGTAGGAGTAGTAGTAGTAGTAGTAGTTGTTGTTGTTGTTGTTGTCGTTGTTGTTGTTGTTGTTGTTGTTGTTGTTGTTGTTGCCGTTGTTGAGTGGGGATACCTTGTTAAACAAGGCTTGGTTCCATACCTTCTCACGAATAACCGACTGCTCTTTCCTCCATAGAATCATTCATCGGAATCCAAAAGTACAGTAACATGTTCACAGCATCACTGCCACAATACATCTCTGAAAGCTACAAAGGAAAGCGCATCCTTTATCCTTGGTGCAGAGAAAGAGCGTATGTGGACTGCATCGCTGAAGTAGGATAAATAACAACACGAACGGCCAGCTCCAACGAACACAGGATACGCACGAACTGTCTTCGCGAGGAAGTTCCCTATCAGCACCAGGACTGTCTTCAGCAACCGCAACCACTTTCCCGAGAGGAACATGGCTTCTGTTCAGGAAAGGAGGTGAGTGGAAAACGGAAGGGAGGGAACTGCTAACGAATTATATTCCAGATTGTGATTATGATGGTAATGGTAACAG
>NC_061821.1:11256596-11261596 GCF_019202785.1 Penaeus chinensis
ATTGACAGTGAACACAATGTAAACAAAGCCCAAGTAAACTATTTGTCATAATCGAAAATCACATACCGTGAACCCATGTGTGTGTGTGTGTGTGTGTGTGTGTGTGTGTGTGTGTGTGTGTGTGTGTGTGTGTGTGTGTGTAGGCAGGTAAGTAGAGAGAGAGAGAGAGAGAGAGAGAGAGAGAGAGAGAGAGAGAGGGAGAGGAGAGGGAGAGAGAGAGAGAGAGAGAGAGAGAGAGAGAGAGAGAGAGAGAGAGAGAGAGAGAGGGGGGGGGGGGCGGAGAGGAACGATCAAATCTGGATAATCGAAATCCACATCATTCTCCTCCCCTGCATTTTCATTTGCTGTTAGCCATGTAGCCAGCTGCCTAGTCTCTTTAAACTACACCTCTAAGATGCTCCTTTGAAAAAAAAAAAAAAAAAAAATCCACCTATTCTGCTGCCTTATTTCACTCCCCCCCCCCCCTCCCCTCCTCTTCCCCCACTCCGCCACTTCCTCAAATTTTGCTTGATCCTCCACTGCACGAACACTCTCCTCCTCTTACACACGATGTTCTTGTACATGATCGGCTGCTCCTCCATAACGTGGTTCTCATTTCACCTCATCCCCATTGTCATAATGTCCTCATACTCGACCTCTTTCCACTCCCCCCCCCCCCCTTACCCCGACCTTTTATTCTGGTCATGTTGAGTTTTATCACCTTACTGATCTACTTGTTAACCCTTGTACTGGATCTCATCCTCTTGCTGCTCCCTTCAAACTGGTCGCCGTCCTCATGCGGATCTTTAAATTAGTATGCATTCTCACACTAGAAAGTAGTCATGATAAAAAAGAAAGAGAAATGCACACACATACATAGAGATGCATAAATATATGTGGGTGCGCGCGCGCACACGCGCGCACACACACACACACACACACACACACACACACACACACACACACACACACACACACACACACACAAAACACACGCACACATATATGTGTGTATATATGTATATATATAATATAGTTTTCATTTATTATGCACTGTTATTATCATTATTGTAAAAGGTTATGCATTAGCTTCTATTTGCAATAAGACTTTTTAATCATTATTGCACGCCTGCCCTTCCCTAGACTGGTCCACGCTATTTATCACTTTAAGCATAATCTTCATATTAACTAACCTTCACTCCTCCCGTCTTATTACTTTGGAGTAAATAATCTTCACCGTTCACATTAATTACTCTTCTACAGGTGCTTTCTTCTGTTTTCCTTTTTATTTTTGGTCGTAGTTTCCATATGGTTACTGATAGCGTTGTAGGCACCACTAGTAATGTTTACAGTTTCATTTTAACATTCGGTTATATAAATGGGTAGACACACTTATGTGTATGCATGCGCAAGCGTTTTGTGTGTGTGTGTGTGTGTGTGTGTGTGTAAGCGTGCGTGCAAGCATGTTTTTTTTTTTTTTTTCTATGCTCCTGTTTAATTAAATTCATTGAGTCTTCATCTTTAACCCAGATTTTCACATCGTTCCACTAGGTTATCCTTGTGTCTTATGTATTTTTCCATGTCCTTTTTCCTAACTTTCCTTTAACCTTTCCCTTTTCCTGGTCCTCGTGACTGCCTTCTACCTTGGGCTATATTAACTCTCTAGGCCTGTTTGTCATCCATTCATTGCTTATTAGATTGTTTGGAAACTCTTCAACGGGCAATTGGCTTCCACGAGACTTGATCTTCGTCCGATACCCCGCCGTTGATCTTGGATCTATATTCTAAAAAGGATCAAAATACTCTTTTGAGTTTGTTTTTATACCTTACTGATAACATTTGTCTCTGTACTGTTCAATGCACACAGATGCTATCAAACTGCCTTGAGTGTATTTTTGAATTTTACCTTGCAAATATACATTTCTAAGACCAAGCCAGTGTTCATGTGACACGCCGGGCAAAGATCCGGACGCGGCCCTTGTAAAGACCAGTGTTGACAGTGCTCTCGCGACCGCTCGCCACATCGACTACTGCATATTACAACAAACCTCCTGCAATAAGGGCTCTTCCGTCATACAAATTCCATATATTCTAGTCCTTGTGACGCAGGGTCGCCTGGGAGGACCTCAAACACAGCTCAATAACCTTGTGTGTCCTTAACTCTTTAGTCTCTCCAGAGGGAAGAGAAGGGGAAAGTTTGACTTCTGTTGATCCCAACTTTCGTGGGTGCCATACTATTTTTCACAATGCTTCCGGCGTAAATTTGATCTTCAATTAGCATAACGATTTCTGCGATTTTAAGACAGTTCACCATTATCTTGTTTATACAAATACAAATGTTGATGTGATAAGAGTTTTAAAAACATCCCGGTCTTCTCTCAATTAGTTTTCATGTAAAATTCCTCCTGAAATAGTCAGGTGTCGTTACTTCATTTTAGAAAATCTCATCCAATACCTTTTTTTCATTTTCCCGAACTGCAGCTGGATGAAGATCACATTTTTAATCTGTGTCGAGAAAGCGATAATCTTATACTGAAACATAAACTGCTTGAAGGTTAGAATGGCAATGCATGCAGAACTGTTCAATTTCAGAATTTCATATCTAGTCTGAAGTCGTTATCCGTCATAAGATATTTACGTATTATGGTGTCCATTCTTTATATTATACATGGTTGTTACTATGTAACAACCATGTATACTAAGATTTAATTACTATAAGATTTATATTATTACTACTACTAATATTACCGATATAACTATTTTTAACGTATTAACGGTTACTGTTAATTGAATGAATCAAAGTAAGATAAATACATATTTTGAAACAACACAAGGCGGGTATGTATCGTAGCGTGTTCTCTTACTGCGCCTTGTTACATAAAAATGGAGTAGGCAGCAAGTTTGTTGAACCTCTTGAATTCACACACGGCACAATACAGGTATACGCATTCTAGTAGTATATTATCGTGTTTTTATGCATTAAACTGAATTCCCACACTGCAGAGAACGACATCCATTACCCACTTCCGATGACGAATTACTGTTGAGTGGGAGGAGCTTAGTGCAGGATTATCCGTATCAGCCAATCAGCCTGAATTGCTCTTCAGTGATTATTGCTAAGTGGGCGGGGCTTACCGAGGGATTAACCTTATATTCCAATCAACAACAATTATCAAACAATGAATATAGTAAAATATGATTGATAACACTTTTGTAATTTGTTTTATAGATAAAGACTAGGTGGAATAATCATATTTCAATCTAGAGATATCAGTGTGGCCTTATGAAACAAACAAAAATCTTTTGCATTAATAGCGTAAGGGAAATGTTCTATATTGAGATTTTAATTTCTGTATCTCGGGTGATTTTTTTTTTTTTTTTGTGATTTTTCTGTTTCCACACCAGTTACATGAACCTATTTAGTTGAGTAAATATTATTGGCAAATACATGGAAAATCGTTATTAATTATTAGTGAATACGTCCGATGAGGCATGACAGATATTGATTATATTTTTTCTTTACTGTCCTCTTTGATGTCACTTTAACCTTTCGCACGTGCTTATCATTAATTAATTCTTCTTAGAAATGGTTGCTGAGATTTAGATACGAAATAAGGAGACCAGGAAAAGTCAACGAGAGTGGACGTCAGGGAAGGAGAGAGGAAAATAAGTAACGAGGATTAACCCAGAGAGAAGGGAAGGGAAGCGAAATCAAGAATTATATAGAAACACATCGCCAATCGCACGAATACGAATGGATTAGACAAGTAGCCCCCTATTAATGATCATTCATGATTTGCTCGAATCGTTAGGGTTTGCGTTCCCATAATTATGAAATTTTCGTAAATTCTTTCTTAATCCACAGTTGTGTCCTTTTCTCTTCCTTGGGTCCCTATGACTGACTTCGCTTAATTCACTTCCTCTCGGTTTGCCTCCTGTCTTCTCCAGCCTTAAAGCGTCTTCCCCGTCCTCTCATGCTCTTCGTTTGCCCCTCTCCTTCCCGTCTCCTTGCCTGGCGTCCCACCCCTGTCCCGGTAGGAGCCAGGGCGCTACAGCCGGTCCTTGGTTAATCTCTTTCAGGTAAACATGTGAAGTGCTTGATCGGGGCTGACACTCAGTGAGCGGGGCTGACTCCCCTCCCCTCCTCCTGACGCCACCAGCTTCCAAACCTCCAGTATCTTGCCTCTCTACACTTGCTAAGTCTTCTTTACTTTTTCTTCCTGCTTCCATCTTCTTTCTGCTCTTCAGGACTACAGCAGGGTGTATATACAGATGAGCTTATTCCTCAGACCTAATTTGGCTTCCAGATGCTGTCGATCTTTCGACAGACTTCATTTTTCTTCCTCTTTAAACAACAGCGGGTATGATGTAGTAAATATCGGACGTCTAAAGAAGAACAACAGGACTAAGCAGAACTACAAGAACAAGAATGCAAAATAAGTAAAAAATAAATAAATGAATAAATAAAAATGGCGGGCAAGCAAAAGATTAGTCTGGATGTGGGTATTGATTTTCTCCTTCAATAATCAGGCTGATGCATTAGGTCATCTTCGCTTTGTTTGGCACGTCTCTCTAGCCACTCGACCAAGTGAAGACAAGACATAAAGCATGTGTGAAGCTTAGTTCAGAAGTTAATCTATTCTACTTGAGATTGCCCCATGTGTACGTACATACTTGAATACATTTTTGCGTATAGCCTTAAACGCAAGGCCGTAAGCATGTCTGTAAATAACAATGTGACTAATGGATACACGTTCATCCATACACACATATTCATGTGTTTATGGACCATTACGAGTAATGAATGTCCAGGCATTAACAAAGACGTACGGATATGAACAAAAACACAATGACGTGTAAACAAAGATGAAATGAAATACAATAATAAGAGAAACAATAATTCGTGTTTTTTCCTTTAGTATTGCGGCTATTTCATTAAAAAAAAAAATAATACACTGATCAACTATTCTCGTCAGATTGTATGTTCGTGTGAATTTTGGTGCATATATATGTTTATGTGT
>NC_061821.1:11289096-11294096 GCF_019202785.1 Penaeus chinensis
GTGTGTGTGTGTGTGTGTGTGTGTGTGTGTGTGTATGTATGTGTGTGTGTGTGTGTGTGTGTGTGTGTGTGTGTGTGTGTGTGTGTGTGTTCGTGTGCGTGTGCGTATGCGTATGCGTGTGCGTGTGCGTGTGCGTGTGCGTGTGCATGTGCGTGTGCGCGTGTGCGTGTACGTGTTCGTGTTCCTGTTCGTGTTTGTGTTTGTGTTTGTGTGCATGTACATGTGCGTGTGTGTGTGTGGGTGTGATCAGTAAATTAGGTACTAATCGAGTGAAGGAAATTGTGACCAAACAAGAGTAAGGAAAACCGACCGAGCGGGTTCCAAGTGAACGAGCGGCCGAGTGAAATCTTCGGTGTACAAGACTGCCAGTCTGAGGCAGGGTACGCTAGAACTGATAGATGTCGAAGAGGAGAGAGCTGCAGATAGTGAATAAAGACTGTGTTCCAAGGGGCGGAATAAGAAAGAAGTAATCTTTCATTTTATGAGTGTCAGTGATATGAGACAATTCTCGGTTAAAATCCAAGGGAGTCCATCGCTAACATGTCTATTTTTTTTATGTCACTGATAAGTTCTTTCCTCTTCATTTTAGATTGTAAGCCAACCAATCTTTACATAATCTAGTGGGATATTTGGAAATGGCTTTACTATTGTTATTTGATGCTTAAAAGTATCATTAGTACCAGTTTGGCGACGTTTTAGGTCTCCGAGTATATCACTTTTATTTATACTTCACATTGGTGAGTCCCATGCTGAAGAACATTGACCTGCGTTAGCTAATCCTCGGTTTTACAAAATGAACAAACAAACAAATGGGAATCCTCTCAAGTCCTCTCTTAAGTCTAATTAACAGACTGAATCGAACTCCACATACGACACTGGGTCATAGATACATCAAATTGAGTACCTTGTGTAGTAATGAGGTTAAGCATAGGCTGTAAATAGCGCTGGGTACATTTTTATAGCTCAATGCATATTTTGTTTTTGTTTTTGTTTTATTGTAGTGATACGAAGATGAATACAATCAAAAGAACAGACGAGTCATAATCAGACTAGGATTTTGCGAGACTCAGGGTCAAAGTGACTCCCTGACTCGTGCGTGCAACTGTGAGCGTCGATGCTAAAACACTTTAGTGACTAGAGGAGGTACTTGGTTCAGGTGCTGATGTGCTGACCAAGAAGATGCATCCTGTATTTACATTATGTTCTTTAAATAACTCTTGCTCTTGGCTCGCAGTGTTGCTGGTTGGATGCAACCGTGGCTATGATACTCTCTTTCTGCCTCCGCTTTTCTCTCTCTCTCTCTCTCTCTCTCTCTCTCTCTCTCTCTCTCTCTCTCTCTCTCTCTCTCTCTCTCTCTCTCTCTCTCTCTCTCTCTCTCTATCTCTCTCTCTCTCTCTTTACCAAACTATTATCAGGTAAAGTAGCAAACTCCCTTTTTTCACGTAATCTTTTAATTATTATTTTTTTAATCAACTAACTTTTCTTTTTCTTTCTTTTCTTCATCTCTCTTTTATCTCTCTCCCACCCCTCTATTCTTCAAGAGGCCCGTTAGATGCATCTCTCTACCCATGTCAGAGAATTTTGAATGGCAGAAAGACAAAGGAACAATGTGATTCCTCTGTAATAGTTTCAAGAACATAAGTGCTCTGAAAACAATATTCGAATTCCCTCACTATCACCTACCTGATTAAGTTTCAATCCTATATAAAGGGATCCTTCAACATCCTTATCTCACACACTTGGGATCTGCTCTTGAGGTGCATTATGTCTCACGCCGGTCCAGCCGCACCGCTTCCAGGCATTAGATAATAAACTGTGTTATCGTTGTTCTCCGCCGCCACAACAGGTCGACGAGGTGAAGAGTCATAGGGTGGAGTGAGGTTAAGATGATGCTAAGGTATATTCGCTTATTGTGTATATACGAAAGAGAAGAGTGAGGTCCCGGGATCGGAGAGATCATCAAAAGAAAAAAAAAGGAGAGTAACTGATTCATTGGCAGAGACGAATATCTGTAAGCGCATGGATACCACGAATTAATTAAATGCAAGGATCTCTTAAGGTCATTATATCTACTTAAATTAAGCACATGCGTCCAACTATTTAAAAAAAAAATCGTCTTTATACAAAACTAAAATACTGCTGTTGTTTAGCACCCTCTTCCTCGGGGAATCAGTCGATGCTCCTGTCTTCCACTTCTTTTCAGATGAAAAACTGAACTTCAAAAAAATCTCAAGATAGACAGCCCGAGATTCCAAAGGGGACGTTAGAAAGGGTGACTGAAGTTTTTCCCACAATAGTTCAGTCAAATTTTACTATTTTTTCGTCGATTCTGCTAATTGAATGTGCGATATGCAACATCCGGATGTACCAACACGTTCTAGAAACGTCCACAAGAATCGCGGTAAACGGTAAGGCTTTGTCGCGAAGATAAGATGTCCGATTTCCTACCAACATTTCTGAAAAGCAGCCGATGATTATGGAAACTCATTAATTTAACAGTTGCCCATGAGCAGGACACGCTTTTAACATTATCAGTCCTTATCGGAGCCAACGTATACAAATGTTATCCGTGAAAGGAACCGCCAGGGAGGCGAGCCTTGCAAGACCGCTACCGGAGAGGAAAAAGGCCGGATATCTCTCTCACTTTCTTTCTTCTCCTCCTTCCATATCTCTCTTCTCCCTCACTCAGTCTCTCCTGTTCTCGCTTTCGCTCGCCCTCGCTCTCTCTTGCTCGTTCACTCATTCTCTCTATCTCTCTCTCTCTCTCTTTCTTTCTTTCTTTCTTTCTTTCTTTCTTTCTTTCTCTCTCTCTCTCTCTCTCTCTCTCTCTCTCTCTCTCTCTCTCTCTCTCTCTCATCATACAATGTTTCTCTTATTCACTCCCTTCATCAGTGTGTAGATGGCAGTTGTAGCTAATATACAGTCGCCTCCAGAATACCTCGCACCAATATCTACCTAAGCATTCACGTTAATCAACAGCCCTTTAATCATAATGATATAATAATGAAATACCGAAACCTCCAATGACATTATCCTTTTCCGACACCATATAGAAACCGAAAAGAAATTCAGTAATAGAGAAGAATGACGACAGAAGTCCCTGGCAAGAAGTGTGTGGGCGCGAGTATAGGGCGCTACGTTCCAGGGACAACATCACAAGCGCCGGGTGTTGTCGGGTCTAGGGTTCGTATCGATAAGAGAGCTGGTTAGGTGTAGTCAAGAACAGAAACTCGTTGTTTTGGATGTCCCCATGGCCGCTGGTGTAGAGGAGACGAGGCTTCATTTGGGAATTAACTTTATAATCAGTTTTATCACTTTCCTGCTCTCTCCTCCATCTTCGGATGCAGAAGGAATCTAGGACTAATTGCTCCAATGGTCTATGTTGTCGTGATCTTGGCGGGAAAAAATGTCGAACTCCTTTTTTCTCGGCGAATTTTATTACCTTCGTATATCGAGTTAAGGTGCTGAGGTCCATGTACCTTCTGTCATCGTTCCCTCTTCGCTCCTCGCCTTCACATAGTATTCTGCTCTTTAGATAAACAGAATTCATTGTAGTAGATCGTGGAAATACAAGTAAGACAACACACTTCACAAAGCATGAGGTGTAAATGACATTTTATTTCTTCATCAACAGTTATTCTGAACAAGATAAAACAGATAAAATCGTTATGTAACATTTTTTGCTTTGTATTGTTAACATCAGCTATACATTATGTCCTTTAAATTTTGGGAGAACCGCTCCCTCTCGACTCCTATTGTTTTTTTTCACATGGAGAGGATATATTTTTTTTCAGCTCATCCTCGTCGCCTTGTCCTTATTTCCCTTCTTTACCTCCCTCCTTTTTCCTTCTCCAAGACTCTTCTTCCAGTCTCTCTATCCCTCCTCCACCCCTTTCTATTGTTCCTCCTCTGCACTCTTTGTATCACCTTCAGAGGTCACAAGAGGTCACTGAAGGATTCCTACGCCGACACTCAACCGTTACTCGTGCCTCCTCCTTGTGCAGGCCAGTTAGGACCTCTTTACGGACTCCTCTTCATGACGGTTCAATGAGCTCGCTGTTCTAGTTATCGTCAGTCTACAAGCTAAGGTGAAAAATGTAAAATAGCCGTTTTATAAAGAGCAGCTTGGATTGTATATTTGAAAAAAAGTGAATTATAAATACGTTATTTCTTTTTCGTTTTTTTTCTTTCTTTTTTTTTTCTTTTATAAAATGTGTGATCAAACTCCATGGACCATTGATCGTCTTCATCGGATATACTTTTGAAAGCACACACACACACACACATGAACATATACATGTATGCGTATATGTATATATGTATGTATGTGTATATACATAATATATTTATAATATGTAATATATATATATATATATATAAATGAGAAAAAGAGAGCATTTAAAACAAAGAATTAAAGAAAATCAAAGAAAGTCAGACAGCTCCTATTCACACATGCAGTGCTTAATAAATGTGTACACATGGACTGCTGCCACATATTTAAAACTTTACAAAAGGATTATATGCAAGAATCAAGCTAGGCTTAAGTCAGAGAAATGATATGCTTGTGCCGGCTGGATCTGGTTATTATCCTGTATAATATGAGCCGGGTACGATGGTAGTGTGTGTGTGTACGTTTGTGTGGTGAAGGGAAGAGGCAGTGGTAGATATGCATGCTCTGTATTCGGAGCTATGTACGAGTTTTCTTTTGATAATATTTCCTCTGTTCTTGCATTCTCCATTTCACCAATTCCTCCATTCCAATAAAAAATAAAGAAATTAATTATAAATCAGATGAATATAATACACACTCACGTATATAATATGATATATTTATATACATATATATATATGTATATATATATATATAATTTGTGTATATGTAAGTATACGTATGCATACGAATGGATATATATATGTATGTACGTATGCCTGAATCTTACCCGCCTCCCTCTTTTCTCACCTTGTCTCACCTCCTCTCTTCCCCGCCCCATCCTCTGTTG
>NC_061821.1:11299096-11306596 GCF_019202785.1 Penaeus chinensis
GTGTGTATGTGTGTTTGTGTGTGTGTGTGTGTGTGTGTGTGTGTGTGTGTGTGTGTGTGTGTGTGTGTGTGTATGTGTGTGTGTGTGTGTGTGTGTGTGTGTGTGTACATATATGTGCGTGTGCGTTTCTACACACAATATTTACTGTACATATAAACACTTGGCATGTGGTTTTTTGCTGATCCTCTATCTGACTTCTGCCTTCTACCCCACGTCAATATTTTTTCTCCCTGCACCTCATTTCCTTTATCACCCCTACTTCCTCTTCCCTTCATTCTTAGTCTTTTATAACTTCCACCCTATTTTTTTGTTTTTCCTCTATTTTATCTTCTTACTAGATATGTTGTCTACCACAGACGCTGAAGATATTTTGGTATTACATATGGTAAAAACAACTAGCTATTCTGTCTAAATTAGTAAGTATAAAAATCACTATATTTTCGTGATTCTTACCTTTTACATTCATTCACAAAAAAATGCATGTGTAAATATAGTAAAAATACTTAGCACAACATACTCTAGTTTTCATTAACGACACTTAAAACCGTTTCTCTCCTTAGTAATTCCCGAGTCTGCTCGCTCCATCCTCTTGTGTTCTACCCCCGACCCCCCATTTGCGATGGTATCATGGCCCAGTGCCTCTAGCTTTTAGGTTCACTCTGTGCAATGTATACAGTGTGAGGCTAATCAAAGGGCCTCCGACTATCATTTATTAGACTACCTGTCACCACCTCCACGCCTGGGCGGTGGTCAAGTGGGTGGGTGGGATGGGGGTGAGGGGAGTGCTGATGGAGGGGATGTGGACGGTAGGGGGATTTGAGGGAAAATGGTTGAGGCTTCGCGTGTTCACTGAGACAAGGAGAGGAGATAAAGTCCTTTTTTTTTCCCTGCGTGATGGAAAATATAAGGGATCGCTTTTTGAAACCCTCACCGCCATTGCTATTGCTCCTGCCCGTGCCACAATGTCAACACTAGAACCAATTCTCATCAGTTATAACTGTCAGATTTTATCAACACATTTCTGCCATCGTCGCATTCGCCCAGCCCTAAAAATACCTGTTTTGTCACTGATACTAATACTTATTTTTCAACCGTCATTCGTTCTCCATTCCGATTAATAATCAAATCTGATTAACATATGCTTACAATTACAATTTTAGAAACCATTTACACATTACCTATTTTTTGTATCATCGTTTTAGATCCGTGCAAGGTCATTCTGTAACAGAGTCGCTAGTAAACGTCTTTTTTCACAATAGATCATGTATTTCATAGCGTACACGGCGGTATATGCACAATAAATATGATGCTTGCTCTGTAATCTACCATCTCACCTCTATATGCTCGACACATTTTCATACTTTGCTGAATTGTAGACAACCAGAGTCTGTATCTTTATTTCTCTATGTATTCCCGTGCATCACTTCTTTTTTCCATAACTAACTGAATTGTCGCCCTGACCCCACGTTCACCGAGACATATCAGCAGTACCCAACCGCCATCACTTGATAAACTGTTCTTTTGTATCGCATCCCACACAACGACTCCCCGCTGTACACTCTGTCATCTAAAGTATTGAACAGTAAAGCCGTCTGACCTGCAGTAATAGCCTAATGCGACACTTACAACTGCCATCGCCTCCACCATCTAGGCGCAAGAAGTCACATGCACCAGCTGCCCTCTTACGCAATCAAGATAACATTGTTTTATTGGCTTCACAACCAACATTGCCAGCCGTTAGCAACAGTTAAACTTCAATGTCTGCCACGGATAGACAAGACATAAGGAGTAAAATAAGTGAGCTGATAGATAATCGGCCAGCCAGACACTACCCCTAAGTCTAACCACAAATAACCCTTGACGATTTCCAGTGCTGCAATTTTACCTTGAGACAACCTTCCGTCCTCGTTTAAGCTGCTATAATCAACGGCAGGCATTGGTTACAGCAACAGTGCAATTATTCTAAATGAGCATCATTAGTCTAAAGATTTCTTACTAGAAATTACGATCTGACTCAGCCATAGGTACTCGTACATCGTTATGGCCGTCGGCAGGGCCAAACAAACGCTCCACATTAGCAGAATGATCACAGCAGCGAGAACAGAAACCGTTTTAACAGACACTGTCAAAACAGACCGTCGGCGCAGTCTTCTAATACATACCACATGCCCTTGAGATCTTAATAGAACATCGTTCAGTAGCTATCAGAGACATTGCACGAAAAGTAGTTATTTACTTGCACAATTACATTCCTCAAACCACTAGTGTGTGATTTAGTTAGTGGCCAGTCATATGTCTGCAGGTCTTTTCATTTCCCATCCTTTATGCTACCCCCACCACCCCTGTTTTTAATTCTCGACTTAACATCCAGCTTGCCCACCCACACTCAGAGGCACCAACAGCCCTTGGTGTAGAGATAACATGATATCCAATGTTGCTTTTGTTAACAGACCGTGGAGACGCCGAGGAACTGTTGGAGTCTCTCTCCGTCGCCAGATCCTATGGGTAGTAGGTTGGACAGTGTAAAACGTGGACTTTATCTCTTATGGGCATCTTGGGACGAGACCGAAATCTGAAGCCGGAGTAGAGGAAGTGGGGATATGACACGGTTTAAAGTAGGAGTGAAGTGGAAGTCTGTGGCTGTGTATGTTATATTCTATGTCTCGATTCGCATCTCTGCTGCAGGTATAAAGGACAGAATTTCTAATCAAGTTACAAAACACGGAAGTTCGGTTGTACATGTCATTATGCCATGGAAGTTGTGTGTGTGTATGTGTGTGCGCGTGCGTGTTCGTGTGTGTGTGTGTGTGTGTGTGTGTGTGTGTGTGTGTGTGTGTGTGTGTGTGTGTGTGTGTGTGTGTGTGTGTGTGTGTGTGAGTTTACAATTTTTCACAGAGAACTCATAGACGAAGAGATGAATAAGAACTTAATAAGTGTCAGATTTAATATCTTCAATATTACCTTCTTGTTCGAAATTAGAGCGAACATTACGAGAAAATACAGCAGAACAAGATCTTTTCTGAGGCACGCAAAAACACTGCTGTCTCACGACCTGAAATGTGAGACGACCTCGGAGCCGAAAAATAATAAACCCCGTCAACGTTGACCGACATCACGAATGCAAATGTCGCAAAACTGGTGACAGTGAGCGTAACTTATGAGTTCCCGGATGATCTCGACTTGTCGCAACTTGTGTCAGAGTTTTGACACGAGACAAAGAAGCGACTGGGAGAGAAAAATTCGCAGGAGAGTCGTGTCGCTAACTCTTGGCTACGTTTCACGCACCTGTGGATGGACATGTGTTGCATCTGTGTTGACTGCAGATAAAATGGGAGACAGACATGTTTTGACAGTGGGTTTAATACAGTCGTGTCTCGCGGGAATTAAGGCCTGTTTGTTCGTCAGTGTTGGGGATTTAATGTTACAGAGAGTTCAAGATTCTCTTAATGGACATGTGTGTAATTAATTATTTTTACTGCAGTGGATAAACAGTTTCTGGCTCTACACAATCTTTGTTTCTCTTTACTAACATATGCATATAACATATATATATATATATATATATATATATCTTGTAATTTTATCCAAGGATATGATATATGTTTAGGAAGAATCTTTATATATATCATAAAGTATCCTCATGGTGAATATATCCGTTTTTTTTAATTAAATGTACATCCTTGAAATCCTTTCATTTGCATTGCAGAAAACAAATAAATAATGTTTTAAAACACCAACAACATTTTGAGCATCAAAAGGAACAAACGATCACTGTTTCTGAACCATGAGAGAATGCGTTCGAGATAACATAAATTGGAAAGGTGACGTGAACATGACGACGCTCCCCCCTTCTGTATCTTTATGCCCACCACGTGCTCCTCCCGGCGAGCCTCCCCGCCCTCGTTCCCACCCTTGCGCCTGCCCTCGGGCGGTACAGGGTGGTGGTTGAGCCTTAACGATGTTTTTAATTGCCATACACTGGACTTATATGGCTAAGAATATATACAACTACTAACACATAGACACGCAAATCTGTGTGCGGCTGTTTCCGCGAGCTATCTTTTTATATGAAATGAAACACACACACATACACGCACACGCGCGCGCGCTCATGAATGCATTTTTATCATATATGTATATATTTGCATATGTACGTATGTACATGTGTGTGTGTGTGTGTGTGTGTGTGTGTGTGTGTGTGTGTGTGTGTGTGTGTGTGTGTGTGTGTGTGTGTGTGTGTGTGTGTGTGTGTGTGTGTGTGTGTGTGTGTGTGGTATAAACAATGCTTAAGAGTTTTCGCGTATGGAGAGTGGGTGCTTCTAAGGCTACATGCTGCTTCAACATCCAAACGGGCAACAAGGTGATACTGAGAGGGGTAGAGGTGTATAGCCGAGGATGAGTGCACGTGGGAATAAATGTATAATTATATAAATGATTTTTTTAGAGGCATCATGTTTCTTTTTTCTTCTCAAATAATTTTCATATGCACATGTTATATTTTCCCATAGAACATAGAAGAAAGAGGACAGAGGACATGGAAAAATAATAAGAATCAACTACCTTAAATATATTTCTAACTTGCCAAGCTAAGAGTCACTTGTGGTGCCACTCAACACCATGCAAACACTAGCTAATAACAAGGCTTTAAAAGATGTGAAATATTTTAGCCGAACTTATTATACTGTAACTTATTAAAGTTTCATTGGAAGAAAAACACAGTCACCTATAGAACTACTGATAACAATTATAACAATAATTTCAGATATAATGACTAATGAAACATTGATGACATTGATTGTAATAATAATAATATTTTTTTATTTTTTACAAATAAAACAAAGACGGCAGCAACAATTGTGCAAATGATGAAAAATGATACAAATACCAAATTCAAAGTAGCTCATATAACAATGATAATCACCATCGTACTAATACCACTACTGCTACTACAACTACTACTAATGATAATAATGATGATAAAACATATAACGACAACGAAATAACAATATTAACAATGGTCACAATAACAGCCATAATAACAATATAAATGATGCTCAATATGACAACAAAATTGATTATTTTTCAAAATCTGCAAAGTAATCTATTTGAAGGAAAAAAAAAATGGTTTGGAATTATCGCGCATGTTTCTTTTTAAACGTGAAACGATCTAATCGATCTATTTCGTTTCGTAGAGGCAATCCGTTTTCTATCAGCAGGTCACCCTCATCTCTAGGTCATACATCCGGTTCCCGTTTTCTCTCACAGTCAAACCACTTGCATGTCAGAATCTCTTGCAACACCCCTGCATCCCGTTTTCTATCGTCGATGACGTCACGAGGTCATAAATCCCGTAGGATCAGCCCGCCTCCTGATACCAACTGTTTCTCTTGCTAATAGACCATAAGGACGTCGAGTACCAGTGAGACGGAGTTAAGAGTCCTAAGATTTACTGATGTTGCAGGTCTCAGCTCAAGAAGTAGGGCCTTAAGAGGAAGGTAGAGCGACGTACTCTTTCCGCCTCTCGAATCTGTTATTGATTATTCTTATTTTGAATGTACTTGGGCTCTTAGTCTTTTGGATTCTTCAATTTTTTTCATCCGTTGTTGGTAATATTGTTTTCTGTCTCGAGAATTGTCTTTGTATATCACCTGTAGATTTATAAAATCTAAGGACTGGAGATCTTCACTTTTCAGTATACAGTATCAGGAGACAGAGATTAAAGGTGTTACAGTAGACCGACACATTGGGTTTTACTTTCAAGTTAATTTATCTATTGAACTATATCTTTATTGTCTTTATCTAATTTTCTTTATTTCTCCTCTCTTCTCATTTCTCTTCTCTCTTTTCTCCTCTTCCCTTTTGTCCTGTTTCCTCTCTTCACATTTCTCTCTTTTCTCTTCTCTCTTCTCTCCCTTCTCCTCTCTCCTCCCTGTCTGTCTGTCTGTCTCGTCTCTCTCTCTCTCTCTCTCTCCCTTTTTATTTCTCTCTCTCTCTCTCTCTCTCTCCCTTTTTATCTCTCTCTCTCTCTCTCTCTCTCTCTCTCTCTCTCTCTCTCTCTCTCTCTCTCTCTCTCTCTCTCTCTCTATCTATCTATCTATCTATCTATCTATCTCTCTCTATCTCTCTATCTCTCTATCTCTCTCTCTCTCTCTCTCTCTCTCTCTCTCTCTCTCTCTCTCTCTCTCTCTCTCTCTCTCTCTCTCTCTCTCTCTCTCTCTCCGCAGTACAGAACCGATAGCAAATATGAAGAATGCTGGTCTAAGCAACTCATCATGCATCATGGCTTGGACAGCTCTAATATTACCGCCATCCATACAGAGAGACGCAGGCTAAACTACCATAGTGAGTATAAAATATCTCAGTAAAGGGATATGGAAGAGGCATCTATAGCCCTATGCTGGTTGGCATCTTATTGACCCGAATAAGATTGTCACATGGTGTTTGAGATCTGTCACTTCTCTAGACCATGTGTACGTGAATGTGTGAATGTGAATGTGGGTTTATGGACGTATGTATGTGGGTCCTCTGTGTGTGTGTGTGTTTATTTGTGTGTCTGTGTTTATTTGTGTGTGTGTGTGTGTGTGTGTGTGTGTGTGTGTGTGTGTGTGTGTGTGTGTGTGTGTGTGTGTGTGTGTGTGTGTGTGTGTGTGTGTGCGCGTGTGTGTGTGTGTGTGTGTGTTACATCCATTCATTGTATTATCATGTATTAGAGAAAAATGTTCATTACATATTTTACATGTGGAAGTAGGCAGAGAGCGTCCGATCTATATATTCAATCATGAAACCAAAGGCTGAGAAAAAATCTCGTTATTACACAAAATACTAATCGGACCCTGTAATTAATGATTTTGTTAAACCACTTCCATCATGTCATCAGATCTGCCATTCTATATACCTATAGGCTCATTATCACCAACCACACTCCACAATTCCATTACCAATAAATGCAAGACACATACCATATACCCGATACTAAAACATAGGTCTGCATGATGCGTTGGTTGCGTATGCATAACCATGTATGATGTTGCACACTACATACCTCTTTTGCAAAAGAAATATTACAATTGCCGCCATCACCTACTCAAAGCTATACACTTCCCGCTGCACACCTACCACCGCGCACCTAGTCGTATACCATACACCCGACGCCAAGCAAGCCTCCATCAACCTACCACAGACGCAGCACCACACGCCCACCATTATCCACCCACCAACCACACAGCCACCACCACATATTTACCCACCGCAGCCACCCCATGCATCATCGGGCCCAGGTCGCGACAGGCCGCTATAAGCCTCACTTACCGTTCAGTGGGACAAAGATGCCGCGACCGTGTCATTGTTTCACCCAAGATTGCTAACTTCCCTTGCGGCCAGCGACGGGGACGTTTGATCTGGCGCGCCGCTGCGGCCGAGATGCTCCGTCACGTTTTAAACCGGTCGGACAGTCATTATGGGACGCTCGCCAAACGGCTTGACAGCGACGGGAGACTCTGC
>NC_061821.1:11324096-11326596 GCF_019202785.1 Penaeus chinensis
GCTGCAAAAACAAACAGAATTAAACGTCAGAACAAAGAGTAGCGATATCAAAGAATTAGTTGTGTTAAGAATGTAACCAAGAATACCAAAGATCAAAGATGTTTCCCAAGATGAAGGATATTTCTCAAAACACTGAAGATCAAAGACTTTAGCGGAGCCGAGGACTGCATACAAATAAAAGCAAGATCAATCATTTCCTGGCAAGCTGCAAGTAAACAAAGGCTCATAACGGGGTTTACATTCAGCATATATAATGTAAATAAATATTTTCTCTTCTGCGTAGAAAAAAACACATTGATTTATGCCCTTTAATCGACGTACTTAATAAATGAAGCTCACTTGCGATTCTCCTACAAGGAAGACGCTGACCGTAAGACTGTGGGTGGTCGAGGCGGAACCCGCAACAGAGGCCACAAGCGTCGAGGGCCACTGAGAAGGTGTCCCCATCATTCTGCTCAAGCGATATTGGAGATATAACTTCAAAACTTTGTCCATTAGTGAAAAATTTTATACATCGAGGAGAAACTCGTGATTTCTTCTTTGCCGCTTACTCACAGTCGTCGACGGTGACGCCTTTCTCTCATATATATGTTTGTATATTTCCTACTCTAAATCTGGAACTTGCCTCAAGTCACTTATTCCATATAATATGGCTGGAATTATGAGGCATTTATTCGAAAAGCATAAACTACTAACGGGTTGTTATCATAACTTGCAACGAACGCCAATAAAAGGAAATCAATAAACAGATTAAAAAAATCTTTTACGATCCAGTCAGAGGTATTGACTTGAAACAGGCCTTAGTATTGCAGATTTATTGTCTTACGGCAGCAAATTCCACTCGAGCCATTGATCACTATTATTTTCGCTGCCTTCTGGTGCGCTAATGCTCGCTGTGATCGGAGATAACTTCGCAAAAGCATAGCCATGATTATGTTTCAAAGTATAGCTGTATATGAACCTACAAGCAATACTTAATAGTGGTTCAATTGTATAAAATGAGACGCACTGTTTGTATGATAAAAGTATGGACATTATGTAGGTTTATAATTAATTTCTTATCGAGGAACAACTGTTTTTACAAACAAGCTAGAAAAATGTTATAAGAACACAATTAAACTTATCTACTACATAAACTAGTGACAACGCCATTTCTTAGTTTTTCTCTGCATTCTGGAAAATGAATCATAACAAAGTCATGTTAGCTATGCTTTGCATCATCGCCATCTAATCCAGACTTTCCTGTAGATCGTGTGCAGCACTGCTATCAACTCTGTCAATTACTGATATGAACCACAGCAGTTTCTTATCCGAACCACATCGCTGTTACTATGAACCGTCACGTCACAGGATGAGGAAGGGTAGGGGTGAGGGAGGAGCTTGTGGAAGTGAACTCGGGGATAATCACTACCAGGTGCCCCCAACTGGCTCCTACACCCGCCATATTGCTGCTCACACTGTCATTACGGCCGTTCATCACGATCTTTCGTATCTGCCCGCAGTGACCGCCCTACCCAGACATGGCTACGAACCGGGACACTACCGCCAGTCACGAAACGAATTTACAGGACAGAGTGATTAGTTATGTCACGATCGTTTAGACGCATGTGAGCATAAGACATTGCCTGTAATCCTAGTGTCCAGCGAAGTATTACTCAAAGAAGGCGGACAAAAAATAAGATTGATATAGCCTTGGGTCAAGAAAGTCGTGGAATAAGAAAGGGTAACAGACTTCCTCGTTGATATTTGAGGAACATTTTACACACCTTGATTGACAATGAAATTTGACATTAATAAGGGCTAAAAATAATTAACATGCGTAAATGATGGTAATGTAGTATTTAAACAATAATGAAAGTAGTTGGAAGATGTTTTCTGCCTACCACCAGCAGACTATTTCTAAGCATGCTGAATTTAAAAAAAAAAAAAAAAAATCGACATCACGAAGGTTATAATGAACTGATTCCAGGAAAGTTGAAATGTACTTATCTAATACCTAGAAATCGTTAGTATATGAATGCGGACAGACAGACATGGATACGGAAGAACAAATACCAAAGGACTCAGTAAACCGAAACAAACTTATAAAAAAAATAACATAATTACCTGCAGTATATTTATTAACTATCCACGTCCATCACCACACAAATGTATTTTAACGTTACATTGACTGTATAGAAAATCACCATCACAATCATATTGTCCTGAAATTATCTCTCTTCTTGTATGCCTTTTTTTCCCGCCTCACATTCTCTTTCGTAAACCAACTTTAATGTGCCTTTACAAAATTAATGATAATGATAATGATGATATTAATCTTACCACTATTACTGACAATGATGATGATAATGATAACAATGGTGGTGATGGTGATGATAATAATAATGATAATGATGATGGCAATGATAATGATATTGGTTCATTATCGAAATTAATAATGATAATGTAATGATAACGATAACAGTAACGATTGCGACGGCAATAATGATAGTGATAATGA
>NC_061821.1:11341596-11346596 GCF_019202785.1 Penaeus chinensis
ATCTCCCTCCCCACCACCTCCTTCTCCCCACCCGCGACATATTTTCCCGCAGTCTCGTCTGTTCCCTCTGTCCTCTAATTTCTATACATCGCAGTTTTCCCGTGTAGATAAGATCGCCTCGTTTTATTGACTCGATAAAGAACATGGAGGAGTATCTGAAGGAACAACACGCTCCGTCCCTTTCTCTTAACACGCATCGATTTCGCATTGTGGGCCGACGCGGAGAAGCTCAAAATACCACTTAAGCTCAATGTCTGCTCATCAATTAATTAAATGGGAGACATTAGCATATTAGATCCTACTGTGTCGAGCGGCCATTCATCTTGCGTGGAAAATGGGCTTGGAGTATTTTGAAGAGAGGACAGGGTTGTTGAGGGTGTTTGTCTGGGGGATGTGAACGTGCGCTTTCAATGGTTCCGCTTTGTTTTCTGTGCTCTGGCTTTTTTTTCTCTCTCTCTTTCTCTATGTCTCTCTTTTCTTCGTATTCCCATCTTTCTTTTTTTCTTTCTGTATTCTGCTTTATTGTGCGGGTCTTTGTTTGGTTTGCTCTCTCTCTCTCTCTCTCTCTCTCTCTCTCTCTCTCTCTCTCTCTCTCTCTCTCTCTCTCTCTCTCTCTCTCTCTCTCTCTCTCTCTCTTCTGGTATCTTTCCTATCACCATTTTCCTTTTCCCTGTTTTCTGATTCATGTCCCTTGTTCCCTAGTCCCTGGTTTCCATTCCATATTCCCTCTTTCCCCTCTTCTTTCGTCGTCACCGTTACTGTCACCGTCGTCACCTCCCTTTACCCTTACCCTTCCCTCACCCTCACCCTTTCTCATTCCCCTTTCCTCTCCTTTTCTACTCTTATTCACTCCCCTCCTCTCTGTTTCTCTCTCCCTATTTCCTTCTTCCCCTTTCTCGCTTCCTTTTCTTCATCTCCCTCTCTTCCCCTTCTCTCTGTTTTCTTCTCTTCTCTTCCCCTCTGTAGTAGTAATATTGATGATAAACACAACTACTGATACAAATACTACTACTATTACTACTACTACTATTATCACTCTAATAATAATAATAATAAATACAATAATACTAATATTTATAAGAGAAATGAATAGCAAGAAAAATAATATGACAATGAAAATAGTCATGATAATGGAAACATTGACAGAAATAATAAAGATAATGAGAACAATGACAAAAATAATAATGCTACTACTACAACTACTATTACTAATGACAACAATAAAAATAACAATATTGATAATAATAATAATATTACAGATGATGATGATATGATAACAATAATAGTAATAATAATAACAATAACAATTATAATAATAATAATAATAATTATTATTATTATTATTACTATTATTATTATTGTTATTGTTGTTGTTGTTATTATCATTATTATTACCATTATCTTATAACAATAATAATAATAATAATAATTATAATAATGATAATAATAATGATAATAATAATAACAATGATAATAATAATAACAATGATAATAATAATAATAATAATAATAATAATAATAATAATAATAATAACAACCATGATAATAACAAGAACAATAAGTTATTATTATTATTGATATCATGATTATTAGTAGTATAACAGTGATAATAATAACGATAATAATAATGATAATAATAATGATAATAAAGATAATAATAATGATAAAAATGATAATTATAATAATGATAATAAAGATAATAATAATAATAATAATAATAATAATAATAATAATAATAATAATGATAATGATAATACCAATAACAACAACAACAATAATGTTAATATTGATGACATAAATAATGATAACTATGATAACAACATTGGTAATAAGAATAAAAATAACGATATTGTTGATAACAATATTGATAATGATAATGATAATGAATTTTGAAAAAATAATAATGATAATGATAATAAAAAACATAATAACAATAGTAATAATAATGATAATAATATTAGTTACAGCAATTATAACGATAATAATAATGATTATTATTATTATCATTATCATTATTGTTATTATCCTTACTATTAATATCAGTATTATTATCATTATTACTATCATCATCATTATTATTATCATTATTATTATTATTATTTTTGTTATTATTATTATCATCATTATAATAGCAATAGTAACAACAACAACAACAACAACAATAATAATAATAATAGTAATAACATTAATGATAATAATAGTATAAGTAATCATGATAATGATAGCAATAATAATATCATTATCAGTTCCATTATTATCATTATCATCATCATCATCATCATCATCATTATCATCATCATTATCATTATTTCTTTTATGATTATTATGATAACAGCAACAACAACAATAAAAATAGCAATAACGATAATGATAATGATGATGATGATGATGATTATAATGCTAATATCAACAACAATAATGATAATAACAATATTAATAATATTAATAAGGCTGATAACAATAACAATGATAACAACAATAATATTAATGATAATAATAACAATGATAACAATAATGTTTTCTAATGAATCAAAATCATCTTTATAGTCTACGTTTACCACCATGACCATGCCAATAATCACTCAAACATTCGATTTATTAAACCTATATGAGTCATTCTGAAAAACCATATCTATCCCATCTTATCACAACACCAATGCTTTGATTATGAATGTGATCCCACGTCCATCAACGTCAACACTTCCCACGTCAATAGATCGCCCCATAGACACATGTCCTTGTTAAGGACCTGAGTAATATTCGTTATTGATTAGATTAATCGAACCGTATCAATGGGGTGACGAAATATCCCATGTGAAGTTGGACACGTGACTTCGATGGTGGTCTTTAAATATAGGTGGCCATTGTTTTTGGTGATCGGGATTTGTAATCGATATTATTATTGGTGTTATGATTATATGTTGTTATAACCAGATATCATCATTAGCATGATTATCACCTTCGTTATTATCATTACTATTACTGTCATCATTATCACCATCATTATCATTATCATTATCATTATTACTGTCAATTATCATTACCCTTATTGTTATTACTATCAGTAGTAGTAGGAGTAGAGGTAGTAATAGTATCATTATCATTATTATGATGATTATTGTTATTATTATTATCATTACGATGATGATGATGATGATGATGATGATGATGATGATGATTGTCATTATTATTATCATTATCATCAGTATCATTGTTATTATTATTGTTAATATTATTATTATTATCATTATTATTATCATCATTATTATCATTATCATCAGCATCAGTATTATTACTATCATTATTATAATAATCATTATTACTATTATTATCATTAATATTACTATTGTTATCATTATTATTATTACTATTATATGATCATTATTATTATTATCATTATTACTGTTATTATAATTATTATTATTTGTATTATCATTATTATTATTATTATTATGATCATCATCATCATCATCATTATTCTTTCTTTTTATTATTACAATCATTATTACTATTATTTTTATCATCATCATCATCATTATTATTATCATTATTATTATTATTATTACTATCATCATCATTATTATTATTATTATCATTATTTTCATTATTACTACCACTACTACTATCATTACCATTACCATTATTATTACGATTATCATTATTATTATTATTATTATTATTATTATTATTATTATTATTATTATTATTATTATCATTATTATTATTATCATTATTATTATTATCATTATTATTATTATCATTATTATTATTATTATTATTATCATTATTACGATGATAATAATAATAATATTTATGAAAGTATTAATAATGATAATTATAAGAATAACATCAATGTAATATCACTCTTACCTCTTTAAAACTTATTATTTCAAGAAAAAAAAAGCTTTGGCAGAGAACGGCTGAATTGAAAGAAAACAAAAGATGCAGCAACAACATGAAAAGAAAATGTACAAACAAAAGGAAAATGAGAAGGCAAGGGAAGAGCTGAGCTTAAAACAAAAGCTTGGCACGGAGAGATAAACACGGCCAGGCTGTGATCGGTAATTGATTAAGCTGGGATCAGTCCAGCTTTGGCGGAAACATCGTTAAGTGGCCGAGGAGAGGTGGGTGAGGGGAGGATGAGAGGGTCGTAGGGGGATAGGTGATTGGAGGCTAGGGGGAAGGAGGGGAGGATAGGACGAGAGTGGGAGGATGAAGGGAAATATAGAGTGGCTTTGGTAGGAGTTCAAAAGAGAGAAAGGGTGTGTGGGCGAGGGTGGAAGAGGTCGTTGAAATAACGCAAGTGGAGTCGTTTTCCGGATCGGATGAAGCGGGTCTGGGGTCGTACCGAGGGAAAAGGCCACGACTTGGAAGTGAGGCTGAAGGGAGGACGAGGTTACAGAAAGGAATATCAGGAGAAGTGGAAGTGTGAGTGTGAAGGATGGAAAAGGTCGTGAAAGGCAGTGTGAGGGGAAGAAGAGGTCGAGAAGGGGTGGGCGAGGGGAAGCAGGGGTCGAGGAGGGGAGTGTGAGGGGAAGGGTCGTGGAGCGTCGGGGAAAGAGGGTAACGATGGCGATGAGAGGAGACAAATGAGATAAGAAGAGAAGAGACAACAAGGCAAAATTGGGATGGTGGGAAAAGAGGCAGCAAATGTTGAGCATGAATAAAAGAAAAGCGTAAAGAAAACAAGGAGATTGAAAAATTCAAGAAAGACAATAATTCCTATAAATATATGAATAGAGCAAAGCAAATTCTGGAATTTAAAGACAAATAAATCAATGCTTAATATGTGATCTGATACAGTAGAGAAAAGAGTACAGTATGGCATAGTACGAATCGATAACAAAGGACGTAAAAGGGAAAGAGAGAGGAAGGGAGAGGGAGGGAGGGAGGGAGGGAGGGAGACAGACAGGCAGACAGAGAGAGAGAAAGATAGATAGAGAGATAGAGCGAGAGAGAGCGAGAGAGAGAGAGAGAGAGAGAGAGAGAGAGAGAGAGAG
>NC_061821.1:11421596-11426596 GCF_019202785.1 Penaeus chinensis
AGAGAAACAAGAGAGAAAGGGCACGAGGCGAAGGGGCTTTCAAGTTTCCTTCCCCGTTGCACGTCGGTACCCAGGTCCTTGCCCTGAAGCCCGTGTGTACTTGACCAAACATGGTGTTGTCATGGCGACCAGCGCGTGTTAACACATGTCGCAGCACGGCCACGGCTGCCAACACTACCGCGCTAATGCATTTCCCGTGTCAACCCTGGGGCGTCCCGCTCGCTCAGAATGGGTAGCGAGCCAGGGGCGGCCCGCGCCTCGAATGTTGATAATCCACTCTCTGGTTCACCATATTAGATTTTATACATACATACATACACACGCATATACATACATACATGCGTATGTAAATATACACATACAGTACATACATATGTACATAAATATATAAATAGATCTATATACACATATATATATTTATATATATAAATATATATATGCATATAAATATATAATACGTACATAATCACCCACACGCACACACATACACACACACACACACACACACACACACACACACACACACACACACACACACATACACACACACACACATATACATACACACAAACACATATACATACACACACACACACACACACACACACACACATATATATATATATATATGTGTGTGTGTGTGTGTGTGTGTGTGTATGTAAACATAGATATAGATATATGTATACATATGTACATATATATACATATACGTATGTGTGTATATATAAGTGTGTGTGTACTTATATATGTATGTATGTATATGTGTGTGTGTGTGTGTGCGTGTGTGTGTGTGTGTGTGTGTGTGTGTGTGTGTGTGTGTGTGTGTGTGTGTGTGTGTGTGTGTGTGTGTGTGTGTGTGTGTGTGCGTGCGTGCGTTCGTGTGTATATACATACATACAGAGCTGTCGTCGGAAGGATTTGGTGTTGCTGGAGTCGGAGTCGGTAAAAATATCCCGCCTCTGACTCCGACTCCGACCTCAACATGAATCGCAAAAATCCCACTTTTTAACATATCGCACACTTTATTTCCACCTGAGAGAAAGAGAAATCATATCATATTCATTTTGTCATAATCCTATATGTATTTTTTAAAGCATAATTAATGTTGTTGTTTTTTGAGTATATACAAAAAAGAAATCCAGGAGTCGGAGTCGGGTGTTTTGAGTACCGACTCCACAGCCCTGCATACATGCATACATACATATATATGTGTGTGTGTGTGGGATGGGTGTGTGTGTGTGTATATATACATTTATATATATATATATATATATATATATATGTATGTATATATATATATATATATATATATATATATGTATATGCACATATATATGTGCATATATATATGCACACATATATATATGTGTATATATGTATATATATATATATATATATATATATATATATATATATTATATGTACATATGTACATTATATGCATATATAATATATACATATATATGTGTGTATATATATATATATATATATGTATATATATATATATTATATGTACATATATATGTACATCTATATATATATATATATATATATATATATATATTTATATATACATGTACATGCATATATCTATATGCTCACACACACACACAAAAGTGTGTGTGTGTGTGCGTGTGTGTGTGTGTGTGTGTGTGTGTGTGTGTGTGTGTGTGTGTGTGTGTGTGTGTGTGTGTGTGTGTGTGTGTATGTGTGTGTGTGTGTGTGTGTACATATGTGTAATAATCTGTATTGATAGTGTCATTTACAAAAATATTAACGTGGAATATTGTCCCTCCGAACCTTTTGCGCACTCCGCGCCGACAAGAAGTTTGAATATAAAAGAAGATTACTTCATGCAGAACATATTCCACAATCTAACTATCGAATCCTCGCCGACGAAAAACACAACCAGAAGGCAAAAAAAACTTAGCCCATTATCAATTAACAACTTTAAGCGAATTCTAACACGGTATTAATTGGCCTATGAAATTCCCTTAACAAGGAAGCACTTTGCAATCTTTGAGAAAGAATGTTCGATAATACACAGAAAAGAGGAATTAACAGAGCCATTAAGAAACAACCACAATGTAACGACAGATAGACATGATGGCCCTAGGAAGTAAAAAAAAAAAAAAAAAACTAAAATAAAAACAAGGAAAAAAATGTGGATTTTGTGAAGTTGTAGTCTTCAATGAACTTTCGGGAATTTTTTCCAGAGCAGGTAGACAATTCCTTAACAAAATGTTATCAAAGATACTTTTGAAAAGTGTTTTTAAGAAACATGATCTTAACTGATTTGGTTAGTAGAATGGTTTTTCACATCATTTGATATCTGCCTATGGTACTTCTACGTCTTTAGCGGATATAAGCAACGTTATGTTTAATTTTACTAATGACGTTTTGTTTAATTTACCAGCTTTGCAGTATCATAAACATTTACTATATCACATCAACGAAAACAACCAAAAAATATCTAACCAAAACACCCTGTATCTTCTGTTTTCGTTGCATGTTCATTTTGTAGAACTTGAGTGTGTGTGTGTGTGTGTGTGTGTGTGTGTGTGTGTGTGTGTGTGTGTGTGTGTGTGTGTGTGTGTGTGTGTGTGTGTGTGTTCTTTTGGAAGATATAGCTAAGGAAAAAAAAAACAATATTTTCCTAAAATAAGTTACTTTTATTACTGAAGCGAACAATACATAAGAAGAGTTCACAGTACGAGAACAGAATATTTGCAGACAGTGCAGAATCATTCCAAAATAAAATGAGCAACGGACAAAGAAAAAAAAATAAAGTGACCCCTTAACTCTTCACTTCCGAGTATCTTTTGCTTCTTTCTGGGAATCTTTTCGGTGCTGACAATCCCAGGATGGAGTAACAACTGTATTCTCCGTTAATGATACTTTACCCGGCATGTATATCAGATAAGGTTTCGTATCGGGGCACTCTTCTGGTATCTTCGGCCATCGCACAACATGCTGGGTAGATAAAGCGTGGGTTTTCCGGTCCTGTGAAGGTAATTATCATATGGGGTAAACACGGCCGAAAATATAGTTTCTTGATTGAGCTCTCTGTATCTGGTTAGGGAAAGAATCGACTGGAATTACAAGTAAAGAGTGAAATGGAACGGCAAGATGAACCCACTTCCAATGCAGTTTTGTGGTTAATTCCGATTTTTCCATCCACTCTGACGCCGCCGCTGCCATAGAACTATGACCCCATTACGCAGGACATTACACTTGAACCCTTCCAACGACTAATGGCGTCGCAGGGAGAAGAAAGCGGCGAAAAAGTGGGAATGGGTGTTGACATAACTCATTAGCCAGGAATTACATCCTGCTCTACTATCAACCTGCCGACATCATTACCTGCTCATCATCTGCTATCTCGGCCTGAACTCTACCGCTGATACGATCGTAACGTTTCTCTCACGAGTATTACTACCGATGTCCTTGTCAGCCTATATACCATGAGAGAAACGAGTCAGTTTGGAATGATTTGTATAATGAAATATCCTATACTCCAACGACCTTACAAATACTCGGAGAATTAATAAAGAAAAAGGAGAGGAAGAGAGAGTGGTGAGGAGAGGAGAGGAGAGGAGAGAGAGAGAGAGAGGGAGAGAGAGAGAGAGAGAGAGAGAGAGAGAGAGAGAGAGTGAGAGAGAGAGAGAGAGAGAGAGAGAGGGGGGGGGGGGGGGGGGATGCCTCGCTTGCATGATTCATCATCATCTAGATAAGGTCCACAATGGAAGCTAACCCTTTCCTTATTTTTTCTGCCTCTACTTCCGATTCAAAAATTAATTATCTCTGTCAGCCATGCATGAGAGAAAAGATAATATACTTCCGGTGTGTCGTTATATAGGAGATGCGTATGGGGAGAACGCAGATCATTAATGGGGAAATATACAAGCTGTCAATATAGTTAATGGAAGACAATAGATAGAAAAAAATCATTATTGTTTTTTCGAAAAGCAAAAGAAAAGCAGTAATCCATCAATGAGAATCTTAAAACACACGAAAAATATAGTACAAATACAATACATTAACGAATCGCAGTCACTACGACCACCACTATCACTAGAATCACCACCATCGTCATCATCCTCACCATCATCATCATCACCAACACTATCTCTACTACCACCATCATCAATACCATCACCACCATCATAACCCTCCACCACCATCACCACCATAATCACCACCACCATTACCACTATCATCACCACCATCATTACCATCACTTTTATCATCACCATTACCACCACACCATCATCATAGTTCCATTTGGCAGAGGCTCAGCAGTGCCGTAATTAAATCTCCTCATTTTTCCAGAAGTCAGTGATCCAAGAAGGAGCCTTAATGCGTTTTTCATGTTCCAGCCGGTCCGCTCACAACCCCTGGAACACGGCTTGGGATAATCCCGGACGCGTGTTCTGGAACCTATACACTGGAGAAGCTGCTGGAGGTGTACCGTGCTCAAAGGGAGGAAGGACTCGAGGCTTTCACAGTGTAAGGAATGGGGGGGAAGGATACTGGGGAAGAGGAAAGAGCAGGAAGGGGAGGAGGAGGAGGAGGAGGGGGAGGAGGAGGAGGAGGAGGAGGAGGAGGAGGAGGAGGAGGAGGAGGAGGAGGAGGAGGAGGAGGAGGAGGAGGAGGAGGGGGGGAGGGGGAGGTGAGGAGGAGGAATAAGTAGGGGAGGGAGAGGAAGAGGGGGGAAGGAGGAGGAGGAATAAGAGGGGGAGGGAGAGGAGGAGGAGGAGGAGGAGGAGGGGGAGGTGAGGAGGAGGAATAAGTGGGGGAGGGAGAGGAAGAGGGGGGAAGGAGGAGGAGGAATAAGAGGGGGAGGGAGAGGAAGAGGGGGGGAGAAGGAGGAGGAGGAGGAGGAGGAGGAGGAGGAGGAGGAGGAGGAGGAGGAGGAGGAGGAGGAGGAAGAAGAAGAAGAGGAGGAGAACGAGAACGAGGAGGAGGAGAAGGAGGAAGAGGATAAGGGGGAAGAGGGG
>NC_061821.1:11439096-11444096 GCF_019202785.1 Penaeus chinensis
CTCGGCCATCTGACTGATGGTCGCGATCTTGTTTCAATTTCGCTCACCTCCCCCGCCGGGTCTCTGCGTTGCTGGACGATGTGGCTCCCCCAGGACAAGGGGAGCCGCGGTGACCTAAGTACCTGGAGGCTTCCTGAGATATTGGCCATCGATTCTTTTTTCTTTTTCCCTTTCTTTTTTCGTAAGGATTAGTGTTTTTTCTTTTTCTTAAAGACGGTGTTCTCCCTTTCGTGCGCTGGGTAAAGAGGATAACTGAGGCAGCTATGCAGACCTGTTTTGTGTGTGTAGACAAAGGGAAAGTTGATTTTGACAAAATTTAAGAGAACTGGAAGTTCTGAGGTGGAAGGGAAACCGTGTATTGGAAATTCTCGTACTCCGCTGGCGGTGGTAAGGGCGACTCGTGTACTGGATGGAAACCACTTGTTCGCTTGACTCTAGCACTTGTTGGAATGGCCTCTGGAAAGTGACTCCCGAACTGGTCTTTCCAGGGAATGGCAGTGAGGGAAACTTGGGAGAGGAGATGGAGACTGAGCTACTGTTGGCTGGAATTGGTTTGGTGTTGGGAAGAGCTGACTGCGGGGGATTTGATCGCACAAGTTGCAAATGGCCAAGATTCGCATTCCACATGTGTTCCCTTTCCAGCAGGATGGAAGTAGAGGTTCGTCGCTGTGACCGGAATGGGAAAATTTTCCTTATTCTCGATTGATACCCCGCAGTATTTACGAAGGCCCTTGATAAAGACTGCACTAAAATATTGTTACCTCGTAAATCTTTATGGACTCGTAATAGTAGTCGATAAAGTGGTTAACTTGGCCATAAGATTTTTTAATGCACTTTGGAGGGGGATATTGCAACTATTGGTTGTATGCAATAAAAGCGTTACTTTGACCATGTCTTTGTGGGCATGTTAAATTCAACTTTTTTTCAAATTATTTCTTGGATTTCAGCAAATGTGTTGATAATAAAGCCAAACAAAGGCGTCAGTAATTTACTACTGTGAAATATGAGCACCACTATCCATCACACTCATCATCACTTCATCCGGTCAGGAAAAACTGGTGAAAAATCCTAACACTCTCACACAAAGCGAACGAAAACCTACGAACATATGCTCTTCCCTGCTGACTACCATCCCTGACCCAACCAACTTTCTGCACCCGAGCCAACCCACGAGCGGGGTCAGAGGCAGCCAAGCATCAAGATCTCGCGCATGTCTTCCTTAGCATTCACGACATGGAAACGTTTTGAACAGCGACGGAACCCAGGCCAGAGCCCTCTCCCGCCTGCGGACGTAATAAACGAGCCAAGTCTGCCGTAATGCCCTCACTAAGCACCCTAATATTACAGTTGGTCCAACACCGGTTCAGCATTAAAGAGAAACATTATATCGAGATCCCCAGAGAGTCCCGCCATCGTGGTCAGTTCGGCATCTACTCCGTGACTGACCAGCGGACCTTAGATGCTCATTTGTCAGACGCTATCTTCCGTAAGGGTTGCGATGAGATGTGTTTGGGTCCCTTTTTTCTTACTTAACTCTTTTTCTTCTTTTTGAAGCCTTTTTCTTTTACGCGCTCATTTTTCTTTGTTCTATTTTTTGGAAGAATTTTGAACGGGTTTAATAATTTAAGTACGTGTGTATGTGTTTTCGCTGTATATGTACGAGTATATTTGTATATCCATGCATGTACATATATGTATGTACATATGTGTGTGTGTGTGTGTTATACATATATATATATATATATATATGTGTGTGTGTGTGTGTGTGTGTGTGTGTGTGTGTGTGTGTGTGTGTGTGTGTGTGTGTGTGTGTGTGTGTGCGTGTGTGTGTGTGTGTATTCATATATGTATATATGTATATATATGTATATGTATATATATTCATATATATACATGTGTGTATATATATATATAAATATATATGTATATTTATGTATATATGTGCTCGTATTTATACACATACACACACATAAATAAATAAATATATATATATATATATATATATATATATATATATATTTATATATACCTAATATATATATATATATATATATATATATATATATATGATATACATAATATATATATATAATATATAATACATATAGTATATATAATATATATATATATCATATATATAATATATATATTATATATATAATATATATATTATATATAATATAAATAATACATATATGATATATATATATTTATATATGAAGTGTACGTGTGTATGTATATCCGTGTATGTGTATGTGTATATGTATATTATATAAATGTGTGTATGTGTGTGTGTGTGTGTGTGTGTGTGTGTGTGTGTGTGTGTGTGTGTGTGTGTGTGTGTGTGTGTGTGTGTGTGTGTGTGTGTGCATATGTGTGTGTGTGTGTGTGTGTGTGTGTGTGTGTGTGTGTGTGTGTGTATGCGTATGTGCGTGTGTGCGTGTGTATGTGTATGTGTATGTGTATGTGTATTTATATGTATGTGTGTGTGTGTGTGTGTATATATATGTATATATATATATATATATTCATAAATGCTTCTGGACAGTTCCATGCCGCGTAAAATTTCTTCGACGGAACGTACAGATCGCTTTTATTTCTTCTAGTCGCCCTGGCGCCTTTACCTCCATTGTCCAGCCAACAAGTTTGATGACACTCGCTCCATCAAAGTCTTCCACGAGCTTGCCACTTAATCCAAAGTCCAGGGGAGAAGAATCCGGGGATGTTTCGTCTGGAAGACAAGCGCGAGATAAAAAGTCCCATCAGAGTTTTGGAACCTTCTGAGTGTGCACACACACACACGCACGTGTGTGTGTGTGTGTGTGTGTGTGTGTGTGTGTGTGTGTGTGTGTGTGTGTGTGTGTGTGAGAGAGAGAGAGAGAGAGAGAGAGAGAGAGAGAGAGAGAGAGAGAGAAGAGAGTAGTAGACATAATTACAGAGATAGGATATTTACGAGTAATGTAGATGCTACTTACAAATTGCACAAAATTGTCATACTTATTTTATCACTAGGAGTCTTTATGTCTGAAATGCAACTAAACAAAAACATCACTCTATTTATATACCCTAGGAACAGAAACATAACAGCAATAGCCAAGCACACATTCGGGCCACCACAACAGAGAACACGATCTCCCACCGCAGTCATTTCCATCAAGCATCAGGCGGACCGGGGTCTGGAAGGCGCTGAGAGCCTGCCGTGTTGTAAGTCCTGGATTGGGGCCAAACGTCCAGCATTTGTCTCACTGTGTCATATCCCGGGGGTTTATTGTTTTCATTTATTATACACGTCCCCGGAAGATTTACCAGTGCGATCCGTGGACTCTCGAGGATTTCGGGAGACGGAAAAAAGGCAACTTGTATGGTGAGCTTGGGGCCAGTTTGCCTCGGGGAATGAAGCAAGGGACCGTGTGGGTAAAATGAGCAGTAGAGTGGAAATCAGTAGAGCAAAGGAAGATAAGCTGCATTGGCATCTGCCCTGGCGGCGTGAATTTAGGCGAATAAATAATCTTACACAAAATATACAATGATGGAGGAAAGCAAACTGTTAAAGAAAGGTAGAGGTCAATGAAATAGGCAAAAATGACAACATTACGTATGATTCACGTTAATATTAAGTACTCCCATGTGTGCTGATCTCGAAGAGAGTAAGGGTGATAGGAATTAATGCCATGTGTTACTTTTCTCAATCTATATTCCTTTGTTAGCGGTAGCCACCAGTTGCTGTGTAACAGGATACTCTGCAATACTGACTTACTTCTTTTATTTCCGAGTTTGCAAATCGTACTTAATATTAACGTTTGAAGAAACCAATCACCCGAGGGAAAATATCCGGTTACGGAACAAAATCTGAGTGTGGGAACCGAACCACATGCTCGTGTGTGCGCAGGATGTAAGCTTATGTGCACATGTGTAAACCAAGTGTAAACCAAGTGTAGACATAAGGCTCATCACACACTCCCCGAGGGCTGCCCAAATGCTAAGTCAAACACGCTAGTGGAAGAGTCCCCGGTCACCCCAGGTCAGCACGTTGCCGTAAAAATCAGTTATGGTATGCAGCACAACCCTACAGTATTCTTGACTAAATTAAGGCTATCGGACTATGTCTAATTTCTAATCTCCAAACATTGGAAACATAATACAACTGAGCATCATATTTATCTTCGTTAATCACTATGATGATGATGGTCCTCCAGTGAATGCTGGTGTAGTCTTCTAAATACAAGGCATATGCTGATTTCGGTGTCCATTTCCAGTAATGCTTCATGAAAATTTAAATAGTTGAAGAAAATGAAGATATGGAATGTGCAATGAGTATGCATTATATAAACACACACACACACACACACACACACACACACACACACACACACACACACACACACACACACACACACACACACACATATACACACACTACTAAAGTTAGCTTTTCTTTTGAAACTAATATTAAACCGTATGTTAAGACATGGCCTGTAATAGATCTTGCCGAAATGTGATAAATGAGATTACTAGTATTATCATTATCTACTTTTGTAGAAATTGAGAATAGCCTCGAATATCCATATGGTTTACAAATATTTAAAGAAATAATCAAATGAAGGAAAAAATATACACATCGCGGATTTAGCCTGACCCAAAAATTCTTTTACGAACACTGTTCCGCGCATATCTGGTCCTTCGATCTGTACCGGCCAACGCAGAGACTCCGGTAGCCCAGAGATCATAAGTGTCTCACACATCTTCACAGAGATAAAGGACAGTCTCGGGGCTGGTTCGTTCTGTTCCCCAACAAGTAGATGGGCGGGGTTAGATGGCGATTCCTACACCTTCGCAACAGAGCTATTGATTTGTGATCCAGGCGTTATCTGATAATTAGTTGCAGCTCATCATTTCTCACAAACACGGCTTGTTCTTGCCCTATTAGCAAATGCAAATATCTTGACAAAATACGGGGAAAAACGAAGAAAGATTGTAGATACCATGGAGTACCTTTTAGA
>NC_061821.1:11466596-11469096 GCF_019202785.1 Penaeus chinensis
ATTACATAATGTAATATATATCTAAAGTTCAAAAGTATTAATTTCACTTGGAATCAAGTAACAGCCTTTAGACATGATTTGCCAACTGCAGCAACTGATATTACAGAACATGTACGGCATTTTCGTTAAATGGGCCATTCATTAGTAGGGAGCCGATGAGCATCATTGAGTAGCAGGTATGTATCGCATTTTCATATCTAGGTAAGATGAACATCGCTCCTGCATAACGATACTGAATTCCGCAAGCTTTTGGAAACAAAGCTGTTGGAGCTACACAAATAAAGAATGGTGGGACCGAACTCTATGAAAGGCGTAATCGTCACCTAACTACCGAATGCATCCTGACATTTAGGTTCATTCTCCGCAAATCTCACCAAAAATATCGGCAAAAATCATACGAAAATGGAAGTCAATGAAAGTAATATTCTGGTACATTGCCTATAAACTTGGAAGGTATTGTTACGCATCTTGATTAAGTTGCCAAATGTGTACTATATACCTGAATTTTTTTTATAAATTTACTTATCAGTTACTATGCTTAATACACAATAACACAGCCATAAATAAGATACAAGATAAAACAAAATACAGTAGTTATCTGCGTTCGCCACTTACCAAAGAGCGAATAACTTTTTTGTACGCTAGGTAGTAATAAATTGTATGAACAATATTCATAAATAAACATATTTCATTAGCAATCTTAACTCGGTTTACTTGAGGTGTAGCCGCAGCCAGTAAATCTGTTGATCCACTGTTCTACCATGTGGGGAGTTATATAAAGCAAGACGGCGTGCTATACATCATATTTTCATGTTATTCGAACCACACTTGCAAAGTTCGTTATCTACAAAAACAATCAGAAATATGGAATAACGTATGTAATATGTTCAGCACACCGTTAAAACAAATTTCTAGTAGATCATACACCTTTATAAGAATACATTCTCAACAGATGAAAGATTAAATTGTGACTCCTGGCTACTTGTCTATGCAGTCATAATCAGGTGATCCATAGTGGAGTTGCCAAACAGGATTTAAAACAGCATTTTTATTTCATGAAAATGTGCCGTTGTCAATTTATTTTGACATTCGAAGCTTCTTTATATATACAAGAAGTAAGACCCTATACCTATCTGTAAAAGATGCCACAACTACATCTTAGTGGACACCCGAATCCTGCATTTGAAACGATTCGACACCTAGAATAAACAACCTTTCTTAATTTCTTTCTGGCACTATTTCCCACTCATATTGTTGTTGTTTTTAGTAACATTTCCGGAATTTAAGAATTGTATGAAATCGCACAGTGAATACTTTTGTATATGCATTCACATAACTTACTTCACGAATTGTTTAAATAAGGCACCACGCATTTCATGTCAGTAATTCCTTGGCCGGGTTCGTGCGGATCTGGCTGTTCCCGAGGAAGAAATGGTGGGTGGGTCGGTGGGTGAGTAGTTGAATGAATGAATGAATGAATGAATGAGTGAGAGTGAGTGAGTGAGTGAGTGAGTGAGTGGGTGAGTGAGTGAGTGAGTGAGTGAGTGAGTGAGTGAGTGAGTGAGTGAGTGAGTGAGTGAGTGAGTGAGTGAGTGAGTGAGTGAGTGGGTGGGTGGGTGGTTAAGTGATTGGTTGAGTGAGAGTGAGAGTGAGAGAGAGAGAGAGAGAGAGAGAGAGAGAGAGAGAGAGAGAGAGGAGGGGGGGGGGGGGTAGGAATCCGTGACAGTTAACGGGGATCAAAAAGAAAACATGTGATCTTTATATACATAAAATTTTATTTTGTAACTGTATCCACACAATCGACATCTGTACCGAAATCATTGTTTAAACGAAAGAAATAGAATACTTGAAATTCTAAATTTTCAAGTATATAGCGAGAAGTAGCTTCTCTTACGTTAATGATACGAGGCCCATAATGAGGACAGAGATTAAGGAAGTTTGTAAAAACATTCGTTTAATGAGCTCACAACATTTCTTTTTTCATATGAATGCCTGTTGATCAATAAACATTTTCAGTTATTAACAGAACATCTGATAATAACGGCCACCCTGAGACACATCATATTCTGCATTATTTGTATTCAAAGAAATGAACAAACTGCTTGTATTTATTGTACTTTTTATTTATTTTCCATACAGTTCCGTCCTCTTGCAAGTTCGCCACTAGCATTTCCAATGTGTGAACTGCCAGCTCCGACTCTTGTATTTGAAATATACTCCGATACGAGTAGGGGTTTGTTTCGGATATATAAATCGAAACTGGCGGTTCACACATAGGCGGCGGTGAGTGAACTTTTGGAAATGGAGGGAAAGTATATGTTTACTATAAGATAAAGAAACAAAAAAAAAAAAAAAAAAAAAAAACTTGTAAAAGAAACGCATAAATTGGGAAGAATCAAAAATAAATAAATAAAAAACTCACTGCAGAAAGTAACCTTAACAAAAACAAATGAAACTTAGGTTCAGGAGACTACACTCGCCTTTGGGAGTACGCACGCGC
>NC_061821.1:11516596-11519096 GCF_019202785.1 Penaeus chinensis
TTCTTATTTGAAAAATAAAAAGGTCTGAACCACCTGAAATTACTTAGAGTAAATATCTTTTGTTGCTCCGGTAATAATTCCTCAAGGCGCTTCCCTTGTTGCTGTCGAAAAAGTAATCCTTCTGCTTTCTTCTCTTCATAGTGTCCATTTCCTAACATTTGCTTTTTCTTCTCATAGTATTTTACATTCTGAAGAAACTGTGATAAATGCAGATCCAATTGTCCGGCACACTATATTAATATGGAAATCACTTCATCTGGGTTGCCTGCGAATCTGAATACTACATTTTACATGTGATTCCCTGCACAATATATATAAGTATTTCTCGTGCATCTATATGTATGTGTGCGTGTGGTGCGCGCACGCGCGGATGCTTGTGTATGTTTGTGCGTGTGTGTGTGTGTGTGTGTGTGTGTGTGTGTGTGTGTGTGTGTGTGTGTGTGTGTGTGTGTGTGTGTATTTGTGCTGTGCATGTGATTTTTTTTCGATAGTAGCTATCACGAGCAGGAGCCATTCCGTGACGTTCCATTTAAACGAAAAGATATAATTCTTAGTATCAATCTGAGACAATTTTCAGAAAAGGTTTTCTGTCTCACATGCTTTATGGCCTTCTGTGCCAGCTATTGATCTGTTCATTCTGGTCCTGGGGATAAAATAATCACTAACATTTATTTCAGGGAACATCTGGCGTGAAATGAACCTGCGGATAGAGGCTGGATTTACACGGAGAAGTAAAATCTGCTTTGCATCTTCCATTGCCTTTTATTCGACTCGAATTAAAGTTAGATCTACATAATACTTATTCATAATGCTAATAATGCATTGTGATAATACCCACTCAGTTAAGAATAGCGATCATTGTTCGCGAAGTTAAAGCATCAGCACGATTATTTCATTATCTTCATTATCATACTCAACGTTATCAATATTCGTCGGAACCGACTTGGATATCAAGAAAATGTTCTTGATTTCGACCAATAATTTAAGGTAATCCATATTTTTTATTATATGATCTAAGTGACCATGTTACCATCGAGTTCTAAATGACATGAGAACTAAAAACGATAAGAACAGTTAACAAAATTAGTAATTATAATACTAATGGAATAAATATGCCTACGGCGTAATGCACAGCTAATTTACAAATTATCCGAAAGAACGTCTTTATTGCACTTTTTACGTACCAGCTGATGCAGCGTGGAAGAACATTAATTTTGTACTCGGGCGCTGGAGCTTTATTTTTCTAATTTAAAGAATCGGATACTAGAAAACCGTTTCTGCAGAATGAATGTTATAAGTCTAATTCTTCTCCATGCTCATTATTCTTAGGAATAAAAGAACAGCATCACTAATGTGAAAGAAATTCATAAATAAGCCTCTGATGAATTGCGGGCTTCGATATGCTTAGTTGATTTTAAATATTTTTCCTCTTTTTATCCTACAGTAAGATTTTCTCCCTTCCTCCAATCTTATTCTTCACGCGAAAGATTCATCAAATACTTTCCGCCTCATGATTATCCTTGTTTTCCTTAATCATTTATTTTCTCTGACCATCTCTCCGTTCCTTGTTTCTTGTAGCATGACTTTACTGCCAAAACATATTTTCTTGAACACTTAGTTTTCTCTTATGATGCGTTGTCCACGCTCTCATAATTCTTTCCTCGTCTGAAGCTTCGTTCTCCTCCGTTTAAAGCAACTTTTCTGTAATGTTATATCACGCTCCTTTGCATTTCTTCACCCTTCTTCTTTTCCTCCTTCCACCCTTGCCTCTCTTCTCCTACATCCTACTTCGTTCCCTCCCCAGCCATCAGGCCGCCGGAAGACAGCTGATCGCTCTACTTAGCTATTCCCATTCTGGCTCATTCCCATTCCTAGCGTAAGCGATTTCCGATAGGTTACGGTGACTTCCAAATTTGCTTCGTCCCACTTCGATACCGGACTCTTGCGATAAGTCTGTGAGTATTTTACACCTGGAACACCATTTTCCGAAAGGATAACGAGTCCTAGATCCCATAATGACCGCTGGATATTTCAAAGAGAACCGGGTCGATTTGGGGACCTCTTAGGTGCAGCCTGAACGATACTTGAGGACGCCTCCGCACACCCAAATGCTGCCACCACCGCCTAAAGACACCGAGTCCATTCCTATGCCAATAAACCAATTATGCGGCGATAAAGGGTCAACAATGGCCAAGTGATCCGGTCTGCTGAGCTCCTGCGGCCACAACTCTTAACGGAGAAAGACCTTGTCAGTAAGGACGCCTCTGATTGGTAGACGATTTGGCTTTATTACTAGAGGATTGGATAAGGATCTCGCATCTGGAAGGGAATGGTTGTCATTTACGAATTTGTGCACTAGCGATTATCAGAAAGACAATAAACTTCACTTGTCACCTCGAATGTCTCTGTTACTTTACTAATAGCTTTCTTAGCAATCTACTTGGTATTATTAAAATCCATATGGAAAACATGATCTGAAAGAAGTATGTGTAATAAAGTT
>NC_061821.1:11524096-11531596 GCF_019202785.1 Penaeus chinensis
ACCGATAATGAGCTCCGATGAAAAATGAATTGTGAATGAATCATAATTTTTTCTTCCTTGGCCACTGGTTGTAAGGCCTTGAAGGAGCGGTGGCTAATGCATAAGACGTGTACTGCCTCCGCTATTAATAGGTAGATATTTCGTGTAACCAACACTCCTTTTTGTGTGTTATGTGTGAGGAAGGAAGGACGGGGTTGGCTTCCGACAGTGCGTGAAGAAGGGGAGGTGGCGTTTGTGTAGGGACCGTGATGGTGGTGGCGATCGTGAGAGTGGTGGGGACACAAGCAGTGCTTGGGCTGGGAAAGGCATTGATGAGATCGATGGATTTTCTGATCTTATTATTTAAGGTGACGCTTTTAGGGTGAAATAATACTTATGGTACTCAATTTTTTAATCTGTGAGTGCTTTTTGTTACATTTTGTATGTGCGTGTATGTGCATATATATACTGAGTGTACGCATGCAAGTGTGTATGTGTATATATACTGTATGTACGCATGCATGCGTGTGCGTGTGCGTGTGTGTGTGTGTGTGTGTGTGTGTGTGTGTGTGTGTGTGTGTGTGTGTGTGTGTGTGTGTGTGTGTGTGTGTGTGTGTGTGAACTCGAAAACCGATAAGAAGTCGGAACCAAGTCTTCTTAAGATGCCCCAGCTACTCAAGGATAATTAGCAAGAATGACCTTACAACGACAAAGAAAGATGCAAATACGAGAAAAGTAATCTAAACGACAGTTAAAAAATTAACTTACATGTTTGCAAACAATGAACAGAAGATAAAAAAAACATTTAGATGAGCAAAAATAACGAATAAACCAAATAAAAAAAGAAAGTTTATAAAATACGATTTTTTTTCTAAACCCCAAATCTTTCCCCCTCCTTTCCCCATCACCTTCTCCCTACCCACTCACCCTCCACACAAAACTTCTCCTTTCCTTCCACCCTGCTCAGACCTCCTTAGCGTCCCCTCAAAACAAAGAGAGGGGAAAAAACTCGAATGATATCACCATCGCCAAATGAACCGCCTCCCCCGCCCGACCATTTGCACAAGAGAGAATAGTCTGTTATTTCCTTCTATTTATGAAAGAAGCTCCGTTTTGGGCGACAAGACTTTGCTTTTTAAGGCTAAGAGAGTGATGCCGAGTCCTATGTTAATGAAAAGGGAGTTGTAATTTTTTACGGTCACGTGGTGAAATGGGGAGACGGGAAGAAAATGGAAGTTACAGTTGTTAAATAAGAGTCATAGAGGAGTTGAAAGATGGAGAAAGGGCGCTGTATATTTACTGAAGTGTGAACTATATTATCGTGCCATTATTTTTCTGTGCCTAGACTCATTATGCCTTTCGTCATATATAATCCTAGAAATGCTGTTACGCTCATATATTATATGAATTGTCGTTTAGTTGAATGTATGTCGAGTGTTTCGATTTTTGTTTGTTCACTGTGTGTGTGTGTGTGTGTGTGTGTGTGTGTGTGTGTGTGTGTGTGTGTGTGTGTGTGTGTGTGTGTGTGTGTGTGTGTGTGTGTGTTTGTGAGAGAGAGAGATCTGATATACTGTTAAGTTCAAATATTCTGTGAATTGCTTTGTGCGTATATGCGTTTGTGAATGAGCGAGAGAATGAATGAAAAAGTGACTGGAGTGAAAATGAGTGCACCAGTGCAGCTGAGAGTGAGAGTATGGGTGACTCTCTAAATGGCATATCTCTAAATATGATATTCTTTTTGTATCAATTTAGACGTCGATATATCTTATACACGTGACTGATATCATAGATCCTAGCGAGATTAGAGAGGTTAAATGTCACTGTGGCGTGCAGGCTTTAAGTACAGTTAAGTATGATTACTTCAGCAGGGGATGACCTTTAAGGTAACTACAGCACTCAAGAGAATATATTTTAATGTAATTTGTATGTTTGCGTGTACGAAATTACCAGTAAATGCGCCTGTAAGTTATTGAACTCAAAGCATTTCTGTGATAAATGTATTCTCGCTTTATAGCTAAAGTTTAAAAGATCTAATGCTCGGACAAGTATTAAAGCCATGGAAACTGATTTACTGTTTAGGACATAACTGATCTACGTTCAGGTTTTCGGTTGTAATTTATAATACTGTTTTATAATGATGCCGGTTCTTTAGAAAAAAAATAAAAACATTTCGTTATTCAAACTATAAACAAACAATGCCAAAAACAAAATAAAAAAACGAACTACTGCAACATGTTTATCTTTGCTACTTACTCCCACCCGATTGTTGTTGATTTCCGTGAAGTAAACGCGAATATATTCCTAGTTCGTCGAGAGAACGTCCTTTTCTTTACTCCAGGCGAACGACCTGATTATATTATGATGATTTGCATATAGTCAGAACACTGTAGTCACGATAATTATTGTAAAACCACCGAAATGTGAAGCCGCAATGCACTTAGCTCACCACAATATTGAAAACTGAGAATCCGACACATTTTCCCGCCAAAATAACATAGCATCATCCGAGCAACTTTCGTCTTTTCTTTTTGTTTTATTTAGGTAAACAAGAGAAGTGCCTTTTTATCTTACATTATTCATAAGTAAGTTTATATTATTTTTATAATAGTTCATGGTCTCATTGCCGGAATTTTTTTTATTCTTCTGTATGTCAACAGATGAATGAAACTGATTTGTTTTATGCCACGTCAGAGTAGGAGTTTTAATTATGTTTCGGTAAAGAATAAGTCAGGTTAGAGATCACATATTCTTATGGGTATTTCTGTATATAATGATGACAAGACTATCGTATCGATACTGTGTAGGCATATGATATTAATAAATATATATTTTTAATCATCATGATAGAATGACAGTCAATAACAAATGAATCAGATTGGTATACAAGGTTAACGCTGTAAGTATATGTAACAAACTGGAAGTCAGGGTTAACCGCAACAGTCTGAGTATGGCATGATTAACCGCAACATTAGCTTGATAACGAGTGAAAATATTATCTATCATATACATGGGATAAAATAGATTTTGAAAAAATCCTATCTACGCCACATTATTTATACAAAGTACCAGAGCTGATCGACCAGGCTTTCGTTACATCTATTCTCCAGCCACGCCACCTCAAACCACATGTGTGCCACGTTAACAGGAGATAAAATGCGTGAGGCTGAAGTCCGGTGTGTTGTGGTAGGGATTTATCAGTTGGTGACAAGGGCACAACATGCAATTAATGGCATTAGCGATGTGCAGTGACGCTGATTGTCTCACGTGGCACTTGTTAGTGTGTGATGGTTGGCACATCATTCTGAGGGAGTGTATGAGATGGAAGTGGGGAGGAGGAAGATAAATGCTAGGATGAGGCAGAATCGAGAAGAGAAAAGGAAAATTAGATAAAAATGGGAGAAAAAAATAAATCAGAAAACTAATAGCCTGGGAGACAGGACACCAAACCGGACAGGACTTTTGTCTTACCTTTCTTTTTTCCCTTCTTGATAAACAGCAATACTAAAAAAAAAAAAAAAAAAAAAAAAAAAAAAAAAAATTAAGAAAGAAGCAACTGACAGCCAATAAGCTTTAACGAATATAATATCAGGGTTTCATGTTTGCATTTCTCAACACAAGGACAACATTTTCTTACACCTGGGTATTTAAGCACACCAAAGAGCTGACAGGCAATACCACTTTTTCAAGTACAATCAAAATGTTGACTTAACAAAAAGAGATCGTGTCCATTTACAGACACATGTCTGCGCGCGCGTATGTATGTGCTGTGTATACATATATATATACATGTATGTATGTGTATGCATTCTGGTATTTATATTTGCGTATGTGTGTGCGTGTATGTGTGTATGCATGCTTCTCTGTTTAGATGCAAGAACGTTTTAAGTGACATAATCACCAATATAAATTTCCACTTCAAGTGTAACTGTCAGTGAATTTCATTATCTTGTATTCGACAACTTGTTAGCATGTTCGTTAAGTATTTCAAAAAAGAAAAAGAAAAAAAAAAGCTGGACTTGCAGTTTGGCGAGAACGACCGCTTGCACAGATACATACAAATACATATGTGTATGTTTACATACAGACGCACACACACAAACATATCTGTGTACACACACACACACACACACACACACTCACACTCACAACACACATATATGTAGGCCTCTGTGCGTTGCGAGTATTTGTGGGTGACGTCTATGTGTGATGAGTGTGTCTTTATGTGTGATGAGTGTGTGTGTGTGTGTGTGTGTGTGTGTGTGTGTGTGTGTGTGTGTGTGTGTGTGTGTGTGTGTCTGTCTGTCTACGTAGGCCTATGTCACATACGTTTGCTCTCTCTCTCTCCCTCTCTCTCTCTCTCTCTCTCTCTCTCTCTCTCTCTCTCTCTCTCTCTCTCTCTCTCTCTCTCTCTCTCTCTCTCTCTCTCTCTCTCTCTCTCTCTCTCTCTCTCTCTCTCTCTCTCTCTCTCTCTCTACATATATATATGTATATTTTGTATTTATGTGTGTGTGTATATATGCATATATGCTTTCATCATAGATCCATATAACCTTATCTACCTAACAAAATAACGAGCGGGAGTGTAGGTAATCAAATGCCTCGAATCCCAGATAGTTTTTCTTGGTCCTGTAAAGGGGATAAGTCGTAAAAACCTATGTTGTGATCCTAACAATTAGTACAAAAGATACAAAAACTAAACATTCAACTTAATTTCTTACCAATCGGCATCCTTATAGTTGTCTCAGACTTATCTCAACCTGTTCCAGACTTGTACAATTCATCACATCTCTGAAGTGAGTCAACAGGAGAAGAATTCATAATGGAATATTCAAGAAAAGCTTTTTATATCATCAATTTTAAAATGTAAATAAAGATTTATCCTCTCGACAGGCCTAGGTGTCCAGTAGCCCTAGTTTACCATGCAATTTAGTAAGAATTCCACCCAAAAGCAAGAGGGATTAATAGAGCCATTTTGTCTGGAAGACGACAAACGTGTTTAATGACCAAACAGTCTGATAAGACTTGTTTAGGTCATTTGGGAGGTGGTTTGGTATAGATCTCGCTGATGTCAACAAGCTGTTCTCGCCCTTGTTAGGCTCTTGGCTCACGTATGTTCCTGTGACAACTATTCTTTATTCTCAAGTATTTTGTCACAGAATAGCAGTGAAGACAGTGAGTAATTGCCATTGAACTAGTGTGCACTTATATTTACTTTTTTTTTTTTTTTTTTTTTGAAGAATGGTTTAGTTATTCCATCTGTTTGTATATAAAGAATTTAACTAATTTGTCGTAAGGTTTTTTTTTTTATGTATTAGGTTTCTCTATGATAGTCACTTTATTTTCCGTGTATGTATTGTTTAATTTCCATAGTAATAAAAAATCTCTTGGATCAGAAGTACAAATTGATTAACTATAAAATATCTAATGCCCTCCTTTATCGCTGAATTGTACTGGATTAATCGAATTGCACAAGAGACTTTCCCGTAAGAGAGTGTAGTAAAATATGAAAATAATTCCCTTGCATCTCGCTCAGCGTCTTTCACTAACGCCCGATGAAGACAGTGACGTCACTATCTTTTCCATCAGCAGAAGGCGACGACGAGCGTTATAAAAACGCGTCGGAGAGCGTAACAATGTCATTTGGTCCAAACACAGGGAATAATGACCACCCTAGCGATAACACCTGAAATGGTACCCCTAAACCATGATAGGCTTGAGATAAATATATGAAATATGAGCGTGTCATCCTAGGGCGAGATAAAAGGCATGATGAGAGACGCTGGGTGGGCGAGGAGGCGGCGGTCGGAGGACAGAGGCCCCTAGGACGTGCTGGTGTGAGTCGTTAATGAACTAAACACATGCATAGGCCACGTCGGTGATGCCTTGGGAGTACGGGGATTGTTGGGTTTGTGCATTGACCGTCGGTAAGGGGAATGATGAAGATGCTTAGAAAATACAGAGAATGAGGACAGTGTGAAATAGCGTATATATGATGTCCTAAAAAGTGCGAAGTCATTGATCGATAAAGATATCATGGACAGGCGAGCAAAAACGATGTGAGAAATGAGTAGATAGAAGGAGAGAGAGGTGCGTTCGGCATAACGAAATTAATCTAGCGATAGAGTTCGGATAGAATGACAGATATCAGAATGAGTTCGCAAAAAAAGTCAGATGTTTGTATCTGATGTTCCGCCAAAGTGGCGTGATCTGAATTTTGGAATGATTGAGTCGTAAAGCCTATAGTGTAGGCATAGAATCTGAAGGGCATGATAAGGGCAAAAAATTAGAATCCATTACAATAGAATGTATTCATTAGTCATGGCTGAATTTAGAAGGATAACGGACAGCGCCGTAAGAGACAGCGCAGAACGAAAACGGAAACTGATGCCAGCCTTTGCGACCGAATATAGTGATTCTAGGCTTATATAAGATAAATACTCCTGAATTCAAGATGAGCATAATTGAACACCTGCTACAAGGGAAATTAATTCTTAGATATGTTTACCTAAAATATAGATCAAGATTAGTTATCTGCAATCATATAAGTTCATCTGATATAAATAAATGTAGGTGTGTGTTTCGGTGCAATAATTGCTTTATAATTCATTCATGCAGTGCCATGGCAATATTCCGTAAGCGTTTCCCTCTCTTATATGCTGAAGTGAGTCAGCGCGTTATTTATATATTACCCAGAAAAAGTGCAGTATGTCATTAGATTCGGTTGTCCCTGGTTTGTTTAGCGTGGTATCAAGATCATAAACTTATTCATTTTCCAAGTGATTGTACCAACTCCACCCTCCCTGCCAACTCTACCCTACCCTGTCACCCTCCATCCCCACCCTGTTCTTATCCCCCTTACCCCAACCCTCCCTATCACCCTCTCATATCCCCTCCATCCTCACCCTCCTCCCTATCCCCTTCCCTTTCCCCCTCCACCATCTACACTCTCCCTTTCCCTCTCCACCCTCACACCCCATCCCTATACCCCTCCAACCTCTCCCCCCCTTCCTATACCCCTCCACCCTCACTCCCACCCCTATAACCCTCCACCCTTACCCTCCCTGTACCCCTCCACCCTCATACCCCAGCCCTATACCCCTCCACCCTCACTCCGTCCTGATACCCCTCCACCCCCTCTTCCTATACCCCTCCACCCTCACCCCATCCCTATACCCCTCCGCCCTCACTCCCTATACCCATCCACCCTGACCATGACCCCCTCCCCCTACGCACCCCCCCTCCCCGCCTCCTTAACACCGCGTAGACCGTATGCAAACTCCGTTCACACATCATTAAGGGCATTCCACAGCTTCCTCTAAATGAATGGTTGGTTCTCTAATGGCGCTGGAATGAAGTGAGAAATGATAGAGCGAGCGATGATAAGGCAGCTGGAGGGAATAAGGTGAAGAGGGAGAGAGACGAAGAGGAATTATCGTAGGGGAGGATAAGGAGGATAGAAGGATAAGTAGAGGAGGAGACACGGGGAGAATAAGTGACGTAGGGATAAGAAGGGATGGGATG
>NC_061821.1:11536596-11539096 GCF_019202785.1 Penaeus chinensis
TTCTAGGAGGAGGTTATCGCAACCTTATGGTAGCTGTGATATTTGAAACGCGAGGTGCGCGTTGTTATCTCCGAGGCGAGAAGCCTTCGTAGCGGAGATTCTTCTGCCTCTTGCAATCTCTTCTCTCGAATATTCTTCTTATCATACGTTCTCTCTCTCTGTCTTGGCTTTGCATATTATGTAGTCATGTTCGTTTATACACGCTTCTTTCCTCCTCTCTTTCCTTCTTTTTTCTCTATGTTAATATATATAAATATATATATATATATATATATATATATATATATGTATATGCATATATACATACATACACACACACACACACACACACACACACATATATATATATATATATATATAATATTTATATATACACACATATATATCATATATATATGTATATATACACATATACATATATATATTATATAATACATATATATATGTGTGTGCAGCCTTCTTTCACCTAATTCCTTGTGTGCATACTTATCCTTCCCCGACTCTCAGCTACCGGGCACTGATCACGGCTGCTCAGATCAAATCGCTGACGACTACCTGAGCTTGTTATCCCGAGCCTGTTTTCCTACCGCTGCTTGCTCTGCGTGCGATGACGTCACCAGATACGGTCCCCGGAATAGACACTTTCGCACACTACCTCGGGGACGTTTTGTGCTTTTGTTTGTTGTTTTATGGTAGTTTCTCTGTTTTATTTCCAATCACAGGTTTAGCCAGCGTTGGTATAATTATTTTTTCATTAGTTTTCGTTGTTAATCTAGCAATCCTATACTCTTCATCTCTCTCTTTTTTTAATGAACAGGTGAGAAAAGCATCACACAAAGTAACAAGATGGATAATATCTCTTTCTCTCTCACGCACACACGCACGTACACACACACACACACACATACACACACACACACACACACACACACACACACACACACACACACACACACACACACACACACACTAACTCACTCACTTGCTCTCTTTTAATGAACAGGTGAGACAAAACCTACCAAGGTACCCGAAGTAACAAGACGAATAACAACAGAGAGCGATAATTAGTTATAACAACATTATCCCCTTGAATAATGATAGGCGATAATGGCGCGGTCGCTGGGGGGAAATCTCAGTGAGTTTCTCTTACGGACCGCAAGTTATCTATCGGTAATTACCTGACGTTTGGGGATAACAAGGACACAGGTTCGTTATTGGCTGGGAATGGTGTAATTTGGGACAAGCGGTTTTGCATTTATAGCTCTGTAATATCAAGGTTGATATTGCGATATTATAGGTGAAATTATTTAAATATAAGTCTGATGTATTTTTTATGTGTGTGAGACATTTTCGATCATTTGAATAGCAAATACTATGAGTGATTAGGGTTTTCCTGTGTTCTCATTCCATCTTAGGTTATACGAGTACTAAGTTGTTACGCTCTCTCTATCTCTCTCTCTCTCTCTCTCTCTCTCTCTCTCTCTCTCTCTCTCTCTCTCTCTCAAGACTGGAAATCGTGACAAAAAAGCATCCAAACATATCTGTCTGTTGTTTTTTCTGTTTTTAGATTAGGGATAATTACCCTTGCTACATAACTTTCCTAAAGGCTGTGAGACATAGGCCTATGGGTCCTCTCGTTAGTCCTGTGTGCCTCAGGTACCTGTTCCTAACTTACCTTCCGAGAAGTCAGCCCCCCCCCCCCCTCCCACAGCTTGTCTTGATTAGATAGCATTAAGGTAAATAGCTCAGCCGTGGCTAAGCAAAATGACAGCGCCTTTGATAAAATAACTCAGCCTTATTAGAGTATACAAACTCGGAATACTCTTCGTATATGCCATGTAACAAGTGGGAGAAGTATAATGATATATATTTTATTGTGCGTTTTTTTGTGGGGGAGGTACGGGAGATAGGGTGCGGCGTATTGAGGTCTGAAAAAATGGAGTTTGTCATGGGAATCACGTCTGCATTTTACATTTCTTGTTCTTATTATTCTTATTCTGTCTCCCACACTCCCTCACCCTTCCCAACCCCCCTGTCAAAAGCCGGGGCCTGAAACCCCCTCAGGGGAACGATGCTTCCTCCAGTAAACAAACGGAAGCCTCTCCCTCCCTCCCACACTCGTAACAATAGTCAAACTAGAGGTAATAACACGAGTAACGAGCGACTAATAACACGGTGATATGGCGGGCCAACACAGTAATACGGCGACACCAGACAGCCGGAATCCTCGTAATGGCTAGTTTGGGCCTAAAGCCTGACGGGATCTGCTTAATATTAATTTCATATCAAGGTTGTAGAAGTGCGGTGTCATAGTCGCCGGGAAATGGGGGACTTCCGGCGTAAATTTACGAATAACTCGAAATGCAGATTAGAAGGAGAGAGAGGAGGGTGGAAGGGTGGAAGGGTGAAATAGAATTGTAAGGGGGAAGAAATGGAATACATAATAATTTGTAAAACGAAGGAAATAGTATTTAACGACTGAGAGTTGAAAGGGCAAAAG
>NC_061821.1:11546596-11549096 GCF_019202785.1 Penaeus chinensis
TCAGTCTCTCCTCCATTCCCCTCGTTCCTTTCCGTTTCCATTTTCATTTTCGTTGAATTTCTCAGATGTCCTCTGCTCCTTGTTCCCTCTCATCGTCTTTTCATCAGACTGCCTTTCTCCCGAGTCATCTTTCGCTCTCTATTCTCCCCTCTTTCCCCTCCGTTTCCTCTTCTGTTTTCTCAGACTCCTTGTTTTGCCTTTCTCTTCCTTCTGTCCTTTGCTCGGTTTACCCCTTTCTCCTCTATTTCCGTGTTTTCCCTTTCTCTATCCCCGTTTCCATTTCTTTGTCTTTTCTTTTCTTTTTTTAGTCTTTATCTCCTTGTATCCTTGAAGCTCTGTTCTCTGCTTCCTCTTCGTTTCCATTCCTATTTCTGTTGTATTTCTTTATTTCTTCTAAATTCTGTTCACCTCTCTCTTCTTTTCCTTCTTTCTTTTCTTTCCGTCTTTCACTTTCTCTCTCTTTTCTTTCCCCTCAGTATCGATTTCTATTTTCGCTGAACTTCTTTAGTTTCTCTATCTTAAGTTTGATTTATTTTCTCTTTTTCTCTGCTTCCCTTGACACTCTGTTTTCCAATATCTTCATTCTCAATTTTTCTTTTTTTTCTTTTACCCTTCGTTTCCATTTCCAGTGAATTTCTTTGTTTTCTCTATCTTCTGTTCCCTTTCTTTGTCTCGCCATTCTTCCGCCCCTTTCCCTCCTCTTCTCCAGCCTCTGTCTTCCCTCTTACCCTACGTTCCATCTCTATTTTCACTGTATTTCTTTAGTCTCTTTATCCCCTATTTCATCCCTTCTTGCTCTTCCTCTCCCTTTCTCTCCTTCGTACTTCCCCGTTTCTCTTCCCCGTCTCTCCCTCCCTCGCTCTCCCTGCCCGATCACAGTTCAACAATGGACCAGAGAGAGACTCGCGGCGCAACACAGAAATGGACACATAAATGGATTATAAATTTGTAATGGCGGTCATGTGGCTGTGTCAGGACCCAGCCTCGGTGCGTTGGGGGCAACACGGTGCTATGTGCCAGCTGTTGGCACAGGGAGGATATCTATAGTAAGTATTTACTAAAGATAGGTTTTTGGATGGCCTATTCATGATGCACTAACTACCAATATCATCAATAAATCTGATCAAATTATTGAAAAGAACCCAAAAATACATATTTACTGATGTAAAAAGCAGAGTAAACAAATCAGCGAAACAACGAAAAGATAAATCAAAACGCCTTTAAAACAAAATCATAATGACCAATGAGCGTAAGGATGAAACTGATAGCCAGCCAGCCTATGTTCTTCGCCCGTATGGCTCTTATTCATAATTTCGGCGGAGAGCATTACGCTCCGAATAAATTCAAAGTGCGGGATCGCCGGTCTCGCGTATTGATTCTGGATGGTTCTGTCGCCGGACTGTGTGAAACGTCAACGCTAATCTGCACAGCGGCGGAACGTCCGGTTTAGCGCATTACGGCTGACGATAAAAATCCCCCTCTAATCCGGCCACCCATTGTCCACTGTATTATTGTGGTGTCGCATGAGGATATTCCAGATAATGGGGTGAGGCAATGCTGTGTTACTTAAGGATGGTAGATGACCCATGATACATCCGGGCTCTGGATCCGCGCTTAAGAACCGGAAAGAAAAGTGAGGAAAAAATAGGAAAATGTGGAAAAAGTGTGGCAGATTCGGTTAGGCACACGCGTCTGCTGAGGCTGAGGTTGTCAAATCGTACTAGTTTATACAATTTTTCATACGGAAAATATGCGATAAATGTTGATCATACTAACTAGCGAAAAGAAAAGGAAGAGGGAGAAGAGAAGAAAACGGCGAGATTGTTCCCTGTTACGAACAGAAAGATATGGCGGAAACAAATCAATAAATCAGGTTTGAACCGCGAAGATATTAACGAAAGTTTCACCCCATAACTTCAAAACATTAAATCTGAGTTCGTGTAACAGCGATTCACTTTGTACTTACCCAAATTAAATAATTACAATATAAATCATTAACTATTAGATAAGAAGACCAAACGAATTAATCTCAGAAAATTCTGAACACAGATTCTAAGTTTAGGATAGACTAGTGCATCGTAGAAAAATTTGATTAATCCACGATAAGTTAATGTGTCGAAGTTTCATATCGTTCTCTAGACATTGGTTTATACTCGAGGGACGTCATCATTCGCTCGTACGTAATATGTAACAAACAAATACACAATTGAAGCCAAATCGGAATCGGAATTATTGGAAAACTGTGTTCGTTTCCCTAGAGTCCCAGAGGAAATTAAACAATGTTATTAACATATTTAGATGAAGATAATACCAAAGGATGTCCAAAGAAAACAATATCAACTCCAATGATAAATATTTAAAAAAATATCTTTGCTTCTATGCTTTCCACTCCTTAGTACTTCACTCCCTTAACATCCCTATCCTTCTCCGAGGCTCAGAGAACGCTCCCAACACTACTCAAGTTTTCGAACAAGTTGTGATGAAAATTCCAGGAGCGCTA
>NC_061821.1:11559096-11561596 GCF_019202785.1 Penaeus chinensis
ATAATCATCCTCATGTTATCATTATTATTACCAATATCATTATCATCATTATTGTTTCCATTATTATAACTAGAATTATTATCATTATTATTATCATTATAAACATCATTATTATTATCATCTTTGTTATTGTTATCATTATCATTATTAGTTTCATGATTTTTTTTCTTTATCATTATTATTATTATTATTATTATGATAATGCTAATGCTAATGCTACAACATAATAATAAAATTAATTATTATTATTATTATCATTAACATCATTAGTATTATCATTATTGTTATTGTTATTATTATTATTATTATCATTATTATTGTCATTATCACAATAATCATTATTATCATTATTATTATCATCATTATTATTAGTATTATCATTATTATTATTTTCATTATTATTATCATTATTATTATTATTATTATTATTATTATTATCATTGTCAATGTATTATAACAATCATTACCATCATTATCATTAAAAATATCATCATTTCTACTATCATTTTTTAAAATTATTGTTATCATTATTATTATTATCATTATTATTATTATTATTATTATTATTATTATTATTATTATTATTATTATTATTATTATTGTTGTTGTTGTTGTTGTTGTTATTATCATTATCAGAATGATTATGATTATTATTATTATCATTATAATTAATATTATCATTATTATTATCATCATCATCATCATCATCATCATCATCATCATCATCATCTCCTTATCATTATCATCACCATCATCCTTATCATTATCATTATCATTATCATTATCATTATCATTATCATCATCATTATTCTTATTCTTATTCTTATTATTATTATCAGTAGTAGCATTAATACTAATATTATCATTATCATTATCATCATTATTATCATCATTATTATCTTCATTAGTGTTACTTTCGTGATCATTATTATCTTCATCAATGTTCCTATCGTGATCTTTATAATTAACGTTATGAATACCACTGCTGTTATTTTTTTTTAAATAATCATTGTTATCATTATAATCACTATCGTTATTATTATCGCTATTAGTATTCATCCTCGTCATTACCTTTGTACTTAAAAATCATTGCGATGCACTTTTAAAATAGGAGAAAATGTCAATAATGTTGTTCCCGGGAGCCTGTCATTGCTAGTGTGCGAATTCCAACGTTTTCACTGAGCTTGTGAACAGCTGTGACTTATGTCTTCCGTAATGTTCGCCTCACGAGGGTCGTCAGTGGCACTCCCCATTAGCGTCATTACTCTGAAAGCAATAACATCCAAAGTTCTACGTTTCTCGAATGACAACTTGTTAATTTCCTTAACGACTGTAGTAGTAACTGTTTTATTAAGATCTTCTAGATTCGATTAACTTCGTGTTCGGGAGGCATTGGCTTCTAGACGGTGTCGCACTGAGCACTCCTTTTGCTCCCTCCTGTGTAGTGTAACGCCATCAAGATAGCGCCGGCCGAGATACTCCTCCCCTCCCTCTCCCTCTCGAACAACTTCGAGCCCGAGCCTGATAAACGCTGAAGGGAAGCGGTTTTACTGCTCTTTAATATATTACCGAGGAGGGGGCGAGGACAACCCTGCCCCTTCTTACGTCTTCATCCCGCCGCTCCACTTTTATATCGGGCTACAACTTTTTCTCCCCCTAATACAGCGGGTGATGTAGTAACATAAGGCCTCGATCCATCATCCAGCGAAGCGGCAAGCGAGGCGAGTACTTGGCGCCCATAGTGCTCAGGTGTGGGCGTCACGTCTGATGGGAGAGCAGTTCAGCTTATCTTTTGATTTGGTCTTTTGCTGCACCGGTGTTACTAGTGATGAGGATATATCTTGATAACTTGGGAAGAAACCTAGATGATTAGAATGAAAACTGTTGATTGTTAGTAGTTCCTAACATATCTGAATTTAAGAAAAATACGGTAAGGAATTGGTTATTACTTGGTATTTGCAACAGCCAGTTGGTAAAAGCTATTTATAGTCTTACTATCTTTTTCCTTTGCTCTCTCAGCGATTTTCCTTTATTCTATCTCCGCCTCTTTCATCTCTGTCTTCACGGTTCTTATGCTTCCTGAAGAAGTGCTGCCGAAGACCCTCTCCTCCTTGCGAGCATCAGCGGCACCCTGAGAGCCTCTCTACCAATCACCCCACTCCGGTTATGGCCGCTCTATTGGCTCTCCAGCTCACATATGAATTTCACAGGGACGGACATTTTCCTCTTATCGTCCCCCTAATGTGAAAATTATACAGGAAAGTAAGCTAACACAGCCCACCGGCCTGGGACAATGGTGCCTTCGCACGCCGCACCGTTTTCTTTCGGGCGTGTTCCAGAGCTTTCGCTGGGCGAAAGAGCCTCTGGGCGGCCGAGGCGCTCTTTTTCTTTCGTCACGAAGGTGCCGCGTGAACGAAACTCTCTGAGGGACTTTATGATGTGGGAGTCATAAGTCTTGGAGAAGCTGGACGCGGCCTGGACCTGTGTTGAACATCGGGAC
>NC_061821.1:11591596-11594096 GCF_019202785.1 Penaeus chinensis
CCTAACATTTCAGTAGATGAGAATGGGATACATAACCTGTACATATAGCATCAGTGCATGACATTATAAGTCATATTTACTGCAAATATTATAATATATGAAAGTGGTCACGCCTTGTAAAAACATCGTGCATAACTCAAAGGTATTTACTGACGTTTATTGTCTTCATAATTGTTGGTCATCATAGTTTTAATGAATGATTAGCGCAGTTCTCATTGAAATATAAAATGTATTTGATATGTGAATACTATACGTGTTATAATTGATTTGATTAGATTCATCAAACAGCATTAAGGAAAATCAATTGCATTCTCTTCCATTAAAACCAGCGTAATGCACAAGTAGTTTGTTCTGTATTACATATGCTTTATGTAATGAACATTTGCAGTCGGTACTGAATGTTGTTAACGGTGGTGTTCCACGAAACTCTGTCGTGTCTGTTTGTTTATGGCTTTGGTGTTTTGGTGTTAATTTTCTGCATTGCATTTTTTATTCGATTTGATTTAGCTTTGATTTATGAGGATATTGGGTTTTCATGCGCAAGTGTTATATTGTAATGAATCTTGATGGAAAGTATGAATGTGTAGACGAATGAGCTATTTGTCATCATCGAGCTGAGCGCAGTGCGAAGCAAGTCGGATAAAGAATGTGTCAGTATTGCTTAAACAGCATTGTATCTAAAGAATGTCGTTGAGGAAATTATAAGAGCGACATTTTACAATCATTTTTCAACATTTCCTTTTGAAATTCCTTTGTCGGAGAAATTATACAAGCGATATTTTCAAACGATTTCACCAACTCTTCATAAAACATTGAAAATCGATGGAAATAATACGGCCAACATTTACCAGGCGATATCTTAGTAAAAGAAAGAAATCAAAATCGAGTAACTATTACAAGCGGCATTTTCCAGGCGGTTTTGCCCACTTCCTAATGAAATATGAAAGTCGAAGAAATGAGGCAAGCGATATTTTCCAGGCAACTGTAACCATTTCCCTCTGAATATCAAAGTTCCCGAATATTTCAAGTCCGCGAGATTCACGCATGATCCCCTCTAGACAGCGTAGACGGAACGTAGCCAAGCGTGGAATTAATTTTGATTTTCGTGCTAGTGAGCGATCTCAGATAATTCTGCAAATTAAAAGCTTATGTCCAGAATACTTATAGCATGCCAAAGACTTCTAAAACTCTATGCGTTAAGTTCAGTACTTTTTGACGATTTTATACATAATCAGAGACAGCGCTACATAATATCTATTTTATTCATTTATTTATTCTTATAATCCAGCTGAAACGGAAAATTATAAAAAATGCTCTAAAGAATCGGCAAACTTTGCAGTAAGTTTCTCTTTTCCCCATTAGGACGGTTATTGATTTTTACCGAGGCCAGCCATCGATCGTCCATAAGGACTATGTTTTTCGCCATAACCCTAATCTGGAGGAGCGCCCTTTTTCGAGTCTGTTCGTCCTTTTTGTTCCTTTTTTCTTTCTTTCTTTGGCAGATAGCAAAGGAAAATATATTACGCACGAGCCGATCGCCGTAGCAGAAGTAGAGTGCTCGAGCATCGACACTTGAGCTTTGTCGAAAAAAAACGCCAATTGTGTCGAAAGCAGCTAAGTGCCAGATGCAAGAGAAGCTGAAAGACCCCCAATCTCCTAAAGATCTGTAGTTCCGCGCTGTGCATTGACTTAAAAAAAAATAGAAAGAAAGAAAGAAGACAAAATAGACAAAAACTAGAAAAAGGGAAATAAAACGAAACGCCACTTCTCAGCCCCCCCCCCCCCTAAAAAAAAAAAAAAAAAAAAAAAAAAATCAACATATACATAGAAATAAACACATGAAGGGGACGAGCAAATCTCCCCTCAGCTTTCCCCTCTTCTACCCCAGGGGACGGAGGGAGAAAGAGAGATAATAAATATAGGGGGCAAGTGCCAAGTGATAAATAGGGGAAAATAGAATAATTGAGGGACCATTTACACTGTCTGGGATATGGTCTGTTGAGGGTGTCGGGATCTAGGGGACTGGAGTGGGTGAAGGGGGAATGGCGATGTAGAGATGGGTGTTTAGCCATTGTAACGTTGTGGAATCTCGGTAAAATCGCTTTTTGTCGCCGGTCGTGGAGCAAGCACGGTGGACTTCTCTGCGACTCGCGGCCGTACTTCAAGCCGGGGATAGTCAGGTCTCTGAAGATATCTCTATTTGCTTCTTCATTCTTTTTTATTGTTTTCATTATTCATTCACCTACTCATCTATTTATTAATCTATCTCTTAATTTATTTGTTATTGTTTTGTTGCTATGCATTCTTTAGTCTTTTTAATATATCCGTTGTTTCACAATGCACGAGAAACGTTAATTCATATGAGTAACTTAACAATGAAAAAGATCCCGCAGTGGTAAAAAAGCCAAATATGTTTTGACTACAATGATCTTCACTCCAACTACTATCACATCGAAAAATGACAAATCATCATTTAAGAAAAAATAGAACCGTGCATGAG
>NC_061821.1:11599096-11606596 GCF_019202785.1 Penaeus chinensis
AATTCAAGATAGCTCAGCAAGTATACTCCACATATCTAGTGACAGTGAAGTCTCAATCTCCGTCATTTACGTATCATGGGTCAGTTTATTGTAAAACGTAAATTAGGACCAAATAGACCTCAGCGCGAGTTCAGTAGGTCTGGGATTGCCATTTAGAGGGGCTTATGTCATGGGCCTTCTAGTTGTTGATGAATTTATTAAGGTGAATGCAATTATCCTATGGAGGGGTCGGGTTAATTTGAACTTTTTAGCAAATGATAGGGTAACACAGCGAAACAACGCCCGAAATTGTATATTAATGAGGTTCTTGGATTCATATTTATTAATATTAATAAACATGCAAGTGTTATACCTAGTACAGTTATTACAGCAATCATGTTAAATGTTCTTGACGGTGTGTAATCATATTGAAATACCAGCTCAGGCGGTTTCATGAATTATGGCAGGACCATAAGACGATCGATTGTAAATAGAGTCAATCAGCTGTAAAATCTTGGAAGGTTTTCTCCGCCCGCGAGAAGGCGTCGCAAGTCTAGGGATTTCGCATTCCAAGTTTCGTTGTCGCGCAGAGATGCCACGGAAATCGACCAGGTATAGCGCCAATTAGGAACCTCATCAATCATACTTCTTCATATTGCAATTGCATTTTGTCGAAGCGAATCTTCATTCGAGTGTTCGATTGATCTAAACACCTGGCGAATGTTTATAGCAATCATTTGAGATAATCACGTACTGAAACTGTCGCAAGCTTTATGTATGATTGGTATACACTAGGGAACGAGAGGCGAAAGATGTGCAGAGAGCAGTCGGAGTAGCCACGGAATTAGCCGCGGTAAAATTATCGCGGCAGTAATCCCAAGACTACGAACAACTCATTTAAATGCGAGACGGGCCGACGCGGCCGCGATTATGCAGGGCACGTCGCCAGTGTCGCGGCGGAGCGCTAACACTTACTAAATTTTCCCAAAGTGCTGAGAATGAACCATCCACAGCGAAGGCATGACGTTCTGTTCACTTCGTTAGTATGATCAATATCTAACAATATTGTTCCGATAAATAACACAGCGATTATTTCAATAGAAGTATCTTCTGTCATTTAGTACTAAGACAGAGTAATATTCATACATACTGATCAGTACTATGTTCCATTACAAATGATTTTTACTCCCAAATCATAACGCTTCTGACACCACCAAGCGAGTAGGCGAGAGGGGCTTGCGTCACCCCGCTGAAGGCACAGCATCATCGGGTTAAAATCAAATCTGATCCGCTTGTCATACAGCCTGGCGAAGCATCCCTGGTAATTTCCAAACTTAATCTCCAATTTGGCATACACCCCTTCACCCCTCCTCCTCCTCTTCCCCCTCCTCCCCCTGCCTCCGATATTTCTCTCCCCATTTCGCTTCACCCCTTCAGGCCCCTCTCCGAACCCCTCCCCACCCCATTCCGCCGCGCTGGTCGGAGAGCATGAGTGATCAGAAGGGATAGTTGTTTATATGTAAATTAGAAGGGCGGAGATTTAACTGCGTTGTTTCCCCATTACCGCCCGCCTGTTCTGGTAATTGTCGCAGTTTATGTTTGGGCCCCGTATGGTTTAGTTTTGTTTTAATTGGCTATTTTTTTGCCATTTTTTGGAGGGGGACTGGAGCGGGCGTTCATTTTTTTTCTCTCTTTCTTTTTTTTGTAAATTTTGTTATTTGATTCTTCGGAGTCAGAAGTTCTCGCAGCTTTAGAACTTTCGCGATTTATATCATTGATAATTAAATGTAAAAATGGATTGTGTGATTGCTTTATTAATATTTTTATATAACTAATTAGCGCAATCATCACATTAACTGGATCACAGTAAACATCAGTGTTAATTTCTTTTACATTTATAATGATGTAGAGGATTCTGTTCCGCCAGTAATTAGGGTAATGAATTTATTCATTGTTATTACAGGTTGAACCATATTTAAGCAGGATGAAAACCCCAAATTCTTTTAAATAATTTCGATTATATATTTTATTTCGAACTTAACGTTATTGGTTGAAAATAAGCACTACTTATTTATGATACTGAAGTATCATTCTAATAAACACTAAATAAATCATAAAATAAACCAAAAAGAGTTGAGCATTTACAGTTCATAAATTCATATATATACTTACGACGCATTCATAATTATTATGATGATATATCGCTGTTCAAGTCGCAGCATCACCGCCGGCAGAGCATCCTCCCCCATCCTTGCCTCATCCCACTCCATATCGCCGCTCCCATCGCTACCTGCCGCCCATCATCATCCTCACGCGGGCGGCATCATCAGACCTCTGCCTTCCCCTTCCATCCTTGCACCTTCCCCGCCATCATCCCATCCTCCCAGCCCCCGAGGCAAACAGTAGCCTGGAAAATCCTCCTGGAAACTACCGGCAGATGTGCTAACTGGTTAATTACAAGCTCGAGGGAGGGCGGGGAGGCGGGCGCCCTTTGAGCAGGTCTAGACGCACTTGACCCTGCGACCTGGAGGTTCAAAAACTTTATGGCGGCGTCGGAGTAGTCTTCAAACAGGGTCGGCGGCGGTTTCTTGTTATTCTCTTGTTTATAACCAGGAGAGTCATTGATAGGCGGTGATTACCGAAGCTTCATCATGACCCGGAGGGATTTTGCGGTATCATTTTGCCAAACGCCAGATAGGCGATTATCTGGTCACCAGTTGCAAATGGAACGCGCCTCCTCTAGTGGCGAACCATAAAACTAGTATTTGTTCGGCGCAAACCACATTGGCTCTAAAAAAAAATGTCGATTAAATTAACTTCGAACTTTGACGTCCCGACGAGACTCCACCAAAAAACGGAAAAGCTGGCCTTTGGGTTTTACGACTCGAGGTGCTAATGGAGGACGGGGAAGAGAGTTTTGTGTCCCTTATCTCGGTAGACATCTAATTATCTCGTGTAATCATCGGTTATCTGCCGCATCAGCCTCCAGCCGTGACGCAGAAGTATCACCTCTGCCGCCGCGTCGCCAGGGAGCTGGACCGTGCGCGCCCGATTTCATTTGATATTCCGATCTTTGCTTCAAGGATTTAATTGGAATACTTATATGCACAAAGGCTCTTATTCCATCGGATTTAATTACGTTTATCCCAGACTTTATAGATTGAAATATGTTGATGTTCTTTAATTTCAATATTGGAGAAATTATATTTATTTTATTTATACATATTTGTCTTTCATATGCTTTTCGATTTGATTCGTATATTCAATAGCATATCCTCCATTTGATATTACTCAATAGCCCCAACTATCTCTCATAAAGTACAGACTCGACACACAACTCTCGCGAGCCATTCAGCATTTAATCCGAAATCCAGCAACAGTGGGATTTATCAGGATCCTGAACTCTGGAGGCATAACTGGAAGGGATTACTCTAAGTTGCGATTACATTATCCGGGGTTCTGTTGTAGCTAGTTTGCTGTCAAGTCCAACAAGGCGCAGCAATTTATTGGCTCGGGAGACTCCTTGGGAAGGTCTTGGAGGGGACGACCGGCTTCTGTTCCGCCGCAGATTTATTCCACTCGAAGGTGGATTTATCTCGCGAGGAGCCCAGGCCCCGATTCTGATGATGCGGTTCTTTCTGGCGGGCAAGGCGCGGGCTCTAGCAGCGGCTGCGTCTGGGGGCGGGACAGCATGCTCTTTATTTATAGGGAAAGGAAGATTTCTTGGTGATGTGGATGGTTTTGCGATTTAATTGTTGATGGGTCATAGTATTATTTTCGTCATTATTATGTTTGCTTGCTGTTGTTGGTGTATTATATATACATTGCATATTTGTTTATAAATGTCTTTAATATTTTTGTTTCCTTTTTTCCAGATTGGATGACCCCTTTGGTTAGCAGCTCACAGCTGAGTGCCACGCCTACGACGCCTACGGTCTCAGCACCTACGCCCACTCTCCCACACGCCCATCTGGCAGTCATGTATTCCCCGGCAGCGTATCCCGACCAGCCCACACCCTACCCCCTCCCCACCCTCGGCGGGGAACAGTCCGCCTTTTATTCACCGACGGTAAGTCGAATTTCTGTGTAGAACTACGTAAATCTGACGATAGCTGTATAGCATGACCCTCAGATACAAATTGAATTAACAATATGCTGCAGGATTTATATTGATAAATATTTTTCTTCCCTATTAGGCGGCAGGATTAGAGCTTAAGGATTCCCTGGCGGCCTCTCCTATGGCCCCGACCTGGCCTTATCCATCCGTGTATTATCCCTACGACACCGCCCTCGCGTCCTACCCCTTTGCTGGGTAAGTGTCATTGGCGACAATAGCCTAATCTATGGCAATTGTGTATTAGTTAATTTTGTTGTTATTATAATTATCAGTGGTTTATATTAATATTACTGCAATGTGTATTAGTTCTCACGTACATCGTTCTTCCTTTTATAGATACGGAGTAGGACTCGACGCCGCCCGAAGAAAGAATGCCACCAGGGAAGCTACGGCGACGCTGAAGGCGTGGCTGAACGAGCACAAGAAGAACCCTTACCCGACCAAGGGCGAGAAGATCATGCTGGCGATCATCACCAAGATGACTCTGACGCAGGTAAGCCCCTGTCAAGTCTCATTTTTGCGTTATGGTGTTTGGATAGGAATTGATATTTAGCTTCGATAGATTTATCCTATTTGTTTAGTTTTTGTTCTCATCTTTCCTGGAAAGCTAGGTTATTTAGTTCGTTGTTTTCTACACATTTTTCTGTGAGCGAATGGTAATAGGACTTAACATCATAAAGATTAAGTGAATGAAGGTTCAGAGCCCGTGACACATACCCTCTAATGCAATTGAACAAGCGAAGCATCACAAATAGAAGACAAGTCGCAGAGGCTTAGGGATTAGCAGTTAAGGTGTGAATAATGCAAAGCTTCGGAGTCAAAAGTGCAGGCCGTGGCTGTCGGGGGGAGGGGGAGGGAAGGGGAAGGAGGGAGAGAGCACTTCTAGGGCTGCAGTAGTACCAGATCCATGATGTTGCAGTTGTTGATCAGTGTCTCCTCTGTCCTGCAGGTATCCACTTGGTTCGCAAATGCCCGCCGTCGCCTGAAGAAGGAGAATAAGATGACATGGGAACCTCGCAGCAAAACTGACGAAGACGATGATGAAGATGATGACAAGGACGATGATAAGATTGATGATAAGGATGATAAGGACGACGACGAGAAGAAGGAAGACAAAGATGGTGAGTTATCACTGATCGTTGTTATATTTCATTGTTTCTAGTTTGTCCAGTTCGAAAAGCTAATGACAACATTGGTAACACCCGATGCCTTTAAAGCTTGTTTAAGTCGACACGTACGTAAGCGACAACAGAGGAAGCCTCTTAAGTGTGGATAAACTTGTCAGAGCCCCTTGTTTGTAGCACCGTAGTGACAAGGCTCCCTGACCTGATCAACACATTCTTGCAACTAACGCTGCACAATAATGTGTGTCTGTATGTATAGGAATATATGTAAATATATATATATATATATATATATATATATATATATATATATATATATATGTGTGTGTGTGTGTGTGTGTGTGTGTGTGTGTGTGTGTGTGTGTATGTATATATATATATATATATATATATATATATATATATATATGTATGTATATATATGTGTATATATATATATATATATATATATATATATATATATATATATATATATGCATATGCATATATACACATTTGTTTACGTATGTATATATGTGTGTGAATGTGTGGTACCTGCCCCTATGCAACTTACTAAATATTGTTTTTGTTTCTTTTAACAGTTATATTCAGCGATAGCGAGAAGGACAAGAAGGACATTGACGGAGGGCGCACCAGCGCGGGCACGGGCGGTCCGGGCTCCGGCTCCCCCGGTGCCCCGCCCACGGACGTGGCGCCCAAACCCCGCATTTGGTCCCTGGCCGACATGGCCACCTCGGGCGGCTTGGGCGGCGGCAGCACAGGCAGCCTGAGCAGCCTGAGCGGCGGGGCGGGCAAGATGCTGGGCGGCGGCATGGCCCGAGGCCTCCACCTGGAAGGGTCGCCGTACTCACGCCCTCTCTTCCCCCACACGTCCTACCCGTACATCCCCCACAGTGTTGGCGAGAGCCTCCTCTCCTACTCGTACAGCAAGTCCCTGGCCGCGGGATTCCCGCCCGTCACACTCTCTGACGTCACCACCGCAGGACTCCTCGCCCCCGCCCCCCTCGTCCACGACCTCTCGCGGCACGACCTCTCCAGACACGACTTGGGCCGGCCAGAAATCACGCGCCCCGAGGCCCTGCGGCCAGACTTAACCCGCGACCTGCCCCGTGACCTGCCTCGTCACGAGCTTGCACGACCTGAGCCCCACCGCCCGGAGCCCCGCCCACTCATGGACAAGGACGTGTGATGGCCCCGTCATCCTGGCCGCGCCCTTGTGTGTTAGTGTTACTGTGGCCTGGTCCAGTGAGGCCCGGTGCGTGAGGTGGCCCGCTCTGCTGCAGGAAGGCCCACGGTTCTCCAGCGAAGGCCACGAAGGCGGTTCACCCGAAGCGAAGCAGGACTTCTGAGTGTGACCCCAGCAGTGCCTCTTCCTTCCCCAGTGCCTGCGGGTGGTGGAGGAGGTGCCGCAACCCGCAACAGTGCCGGGGACACTGTGCCACCAGTGCCAGGATAGGAGAGATGGTGTCCCTATCCTCGAACGGGCATATACATTCCTCTTTGGCCCCGATATGGTGCACGTGCTTCCTCGGGCACAAGGGTTACACATTCCCTCGGCCCTGTAGTCGGTGACCGTGAAGGACCAGGAGAGCGGCAGAGCGCAGGGCCAGTGACAGTGTAGGGTAGTGCCGCAGTGTCGCCAGTGTCACAAAGTTAGCACCTCCTCACCCTGAGAACCTTCTCGAAAAGTCTCATTAACGTTTTTTTCCAATTATCGTTATGTTGTATGACTATAGACGCCAAAGATATTTAATTTAGGATGTTCCTATAAGTTATGTAACAAAATATATCCTATTTTTTACCATAGTGTAACATTGTTATAAACTCTTTTTCTGACATATCACGGTTCTGAAGCAGACGTATAACTATACTCCACGATGGATGTGCTTTGCCATAGAAATTACGTCAGACTGTCTGTCACAACTACTGACTGCGTGAAGGATGCAACTGAAATCCCCTCGTGCCAAAGTTCAGAAACTACACGGATAATGTTCAGGAGGTGAACAGATATGGAGGAGCCGGTGCCAAATTTCCTGTAATTCAGCGTCAAACGATAAACAGCGCATGTTAACCATAGTGTGACAAAATGTGATGCAAACGGTAATAAACTTTGCCATTATTAAAGTTCTGATCTTCGCGTGCACTTTGAAAGTATATCGAGGCTCCAAAGGATAACAACAGAAATTAACAGCAACGTTCTGATTATCGCTGAAGCTTCAATGACCATAAGAAACAACATTGTATTTGTTATCTCTTGAGCGAACATTTTTGTGTAAGGCA
>NC_061821.1:11631596-11634096 GCF_019202785.1 Penaeus chinensis
TTTTAAGTTATGGTCATATGCGTGTCTTCAGCAATGATATTACGAAGTGAAAAGCGACCATTCCAGACTCTGAACTTCGTCAACTAGCAGATGGTGAGATGGCATTTCCACCGAGTTTTTGTAGGACTGACCATAATAATGTAGATAATATAGGATGGTTCTTCTTTGTTGTTATTATTACTATTATTTTATATTGCTACGATAATAATGATTATTGTTTTATAATAATCATTATGATCATCATTATTATCGTTATCATCATCATTATTTCATTATCATTTTTATTTTTATCATCATTAATGGCATAGAGCCTCCTCTCAAAAAATATTTAATTATCTATCCAACGAGAGGTTTGTTAAGGACTGGAGATTGCACTTTGCTCGTTCCTTACTCTTCAGGCGACAATGCGTTAGGTTCTCAAATTACTAATGCTGTTGCATAGGATTACCATTAACACTGTTTCCAGTTTTTATGGCCATCGTCTCTGTAGTCGATTCTAGTTGGCGTTCAGTAATTGAGATATATTACCACCCTTTTAGAGTTCGTGTTCATCCCGATATCCCGAGTTTGATCTCGCTTCATTGCAAAGGCATGTCGACATCGCCCGAGAGATTCCATTACAGTAGCCACCCACCGGAGGATTCCCTTAATTCATATCATCTTCCCCTGCCTTCCCGCCCGCCCCTCCCCTCGCCCCTACATTACACCCGCCGCCCCACATAAACCTTTAATTAAGGAGGCAGGTGATCACGAACACACCTATACAGGCCCTTCGGCATCCACGCCCTCGGCCCTCCCTCCGCCCCCACCCTCGCCGCCAGCCGCTCCTTGGCGCACCTGGCTGAGGGACCGCGACTTCCGAGGCAGCCGATTAACTGATCTGAGGCCGATGATAACCGTGATCCCGAGGCCGGATAAGTGACGAGCCGGACTGATAATGCCCGGGTGTGCCGGACCTGGAAAACAAACGGGCGGGTGGGAGGTAGAGGAGCCAAGGAGATTTAGTGATAATTAACACGTCTGTCGAGCAATCACTGGCTGGGAAGGTTCCTGGCTGCCGATTCGGATTGGCTTCGGGGTCCTGGCTTCGGTTCGGGATCGGTTCCTGGGTGTGCAGTTGTGGGGCGGGGTTGGATTGTCTACTGAATGAGCCAATAACTGGAAATATGATTACCTTGCAAGACTAAGGCAATGTGTGTGTGTGTGTGTGTGTGTGTGTGTGTGTGTGTGTGTGTGTGTGTGTGTGTATGTGTGTGTGTACATACATACATACATATATATATATATATATATATATAATTATATATATGTGTGTGTATGTGTGTGTGTGTGTGTGTGTGTGTGTGTGTGTGTGTGCGTGCGTGCGTGCGTGGGTGTGTGTGTGTGTGTGCGTGTATGTATGTGTGTGTGTGTGTGTGTGTGTGTGTGTGTGTGTGTGTGTGTGTGTGTGTGTGTGTGTGTGTGTGTTTATCTATCAGTCCATCTATGTATCTAATGATCTATTTATCTATCTATATATAAACATATGTTTATCTATATATCTATCTATCTGCCTGTCTGTCTATCTATATATTTACCTATCTATCCATATATATATATGTATATATATATATGGATAGATACATATATGTGTGTGTGTGTGTGTGTGTGTGTGTGTGTGTGTGTGTGTGTGTGTGTGTGTGTGTGTGTGTGTGTGTGTGTGTGTGTATTCAATATGTGAATGCGTGTGTACATTCCTGTATAGTTGTTTGTGTATGTGCATCCAGATCTCCACGCAAGTAAGTCCTCGTACTCAGCAACATCATGAAGACGATCGCAGACGAAGGGGTCGGCCACGAGCGTGAAGAATTAGACGGAATCAAGTGGCCTAAGCCTACCCGCAGGTGTAGCCCATTCATTCCACCGAGAGGTCCAGCTCACGGGATCATTTCGGGGAGAGATTATCTACTTCTTTAAGGATGGCCTTTATGAGCTCGAGTGCCCGTAGTAAAGGTTGTTAGAGATGCTCTTCTTCCCTTGGTCTGTGATGCATCTGACTGACGCTGCGATTTGGGTGTCGTCTTTGAATGGCATCCACTGTACTGTACGTGTGAAATATATATTTTTGGAAACAAGGGATGAAACACGTGGTTTGTCGCCCGGTAATATTTGTTTTGCGCGTAATAATGTGGGATTTTGGAACGCCCGCAGAATACGACCAGAGGGAAGTGTGAAACGGCCATCACTTGAGTGCCAAGTGCGATATTGCCTCGTCGAAGCCGCGAACTGAAATTCCTTAACTCCCAGGACACTTAAAGAAACTCATGTTGTAAGACCGTAATACAAGCAACAAACCACCTCATCTACCGGCATTATACGAGACTTTCCCAGCTAACAAAAGATGTACCTACTTCGCTCCCTTAAAACATTCCAAAGATGACCCGATAAGTGCCAAAAACAAACATGCTGCGGACTCCCCTCGGCGCATGCGCGCTATCGTCTGGAGAGATCAGTAGCGCCC
>NC_061821.1:11641596-11654096 GCF_019202785.1 Penaeus chinensis
ACATGAATATTACAAATACGAGCGTTGTCGCCGCGTGTATGGCCTGCTTGTGGGCGCGATGGGCTTAGGGCGTTCACATTGTTTCGTCTGGACCTTGTTTCTTGCCACCGGATTACACTCAGGAAAAGATCGTTCACAGAAGATACACAGATACGTGTATATACGTGTAATGATCTTATGGCAAAGATTTTGAAGTTTTGTTCCCCTAGAGATACACCCTTTCCCCTCACATGTGTTTACATATGGTGGAAAGAGGAGAAAATTTCCTCACCCCGCCCCCAGACACTCGCAAGATACCGCGACTTGGAGCGACAATATTACAACATCGACCATAATATTATTACGTCCCCTGGCATAACAGCGCGATTTTAATATAGCCGGGACGGGCGGTCTCGCGTTTCACGGCCCAAAATGAGGAAAATGGCTTTATTCATCTGGCGAGACACCCAGGCGGCACGCGGGCCTCTGATTCGCTGCGGTGCCGCTAATGGGTGGGGTGATTTGTTACCGGGGAGAGGAGAGCCGGGGCGGGAGGGGTGGGCGCGGGGAGGTTAGACTGGAACTGGGGAGAAAAGGAATATGCGGTGGATGGGGAGAGGGCTTGCGGGGAGCTGTACGGCACAGACCGAGAATGGGAACCCGGATGGTTCGAACTGGATCACGCTTTGCGGAGTGAATGATATAGATAATTAGATAACAGAGTCGTCATACGAAAGAACCTTTCCAGAGGAGAAATAAGGAGAATTCTCTCATGAAGGGGAGCAGGGAGAGGGAGAGAATAACGAAGAACGAGAAAAGAGGTTGAATGTGAAAAGGACGAGAAGAGGAAGAGAAAGAAGAAAGGATGGAACAAAACAAGAGAGCGACGAGGATAGAGAGCATCAACGAGAGGAGGAGGAACAGGAATACAAGCGAACAGAGTGAAGAGAACGGCGAGAATAGAGAACATTATCAAGAGGAAGGAGGAAGCAGAGTGAGGAGACCGACGAGGGCACAGAACGTCGTCAAGAAGAAGAGGACAGAGCGAAGAGGAAGGCGGGGAATCTCGCGAGAAATAGCGGCGAGGAAGTGGGTTGTGATAGGAAGTAATGGCGGCGTGATCTATGACGTGTGATTTAGAGGGGGGGGGAGGGTATTGGGGTATTGATCATCGGATGAGGCTCATTTGTATATATGCGCGCAAGAGTGGTCATATAAATGTGCTTGTTTTTCATGCGCTTGTGTCCTTGTTTGTGTTTTGCTTCTGCGCGTCCGAGCAAGAAGCGTGTCCGTTTTTAGAAGAAAAAGAAGGGTTAGATATGTTATCGGCGTTTTGTTTTTTTATGCGATCATGTGCTTCACTCCTCATCCACCAGGAAGCGATTAGCATAGAGCGAAAACAACTGTTAGCTGTCAGTAAATGTTAAGCTAGGAAGGGTGGACAAATCCTGATGTGCGCAGATTCCGACATGTGCGTGTCACTCATACTTAGGCGGCTTGATCTGGGTGGAAGGAATTGTTGAGAAAAATATTTCTGGGAATAATGCTTTGGTGTTACGTCAGGCAGGAAGACTTGTATGAAATTCTTACAGCATGTCGGTACCATGGTGTATAAGCTCGTAGGTGTATATATAAAGGTCAAACGCACGCACGTATACGCATACACGCATATCACATACGAATACGTATGCACATGCTCATGCTCATGTTCATGCACATACGCATACGCACACGCACACGTACACGCACACGCACACGCACACGCACACGCACACGCACACGCACACGCACACACACACACGCACACGCACACGCAGACACACATAAACACACACACACACACACACACACACGCGCGCGCGCGCGCGCGCGCGCGTGGTACCAATAAGTGCGAAGGAAGTTACTAAATTTATTTCATGCTTTCTGGAGACCTTAGCAGCAAATGCGTTTGATAAAAGAGAATCGTAGTTAATTACTGGTCTGCCTATTAAAATTGTGTTGAATATTGGTTTCTGCATTATAGGCCTAATATGGAAGTAGCTGATGCAAAACGAGTAAGTCGTTTTTTTTATCTCTCCTTCTCCTTCCCTCCTCTTTCTCTCTCTTCTCTTCTCTCACTATCTCTCTCTCTCTCTCTCTCTCTCTCTCTCTCTCTCTCTCTCTCTCTCTCTCTCTCTCTCTCTCTCTCTCTCTCTCTCTTTCTCTCTCTCTCTCTTGCTCTCTCTCTCTTTCTTGTTCTTTCTCTCTTTCTTGTTCTCTCTCTCTCTCATGCTCTCTCTCTCTTTCACGTTCTCTCTCTCTCTCTTGTTCTCTCTCTCTCTCTCTCTCTCTCTCTCTCTCTCTCTCTCTCTCTCTCTCTCTCTCTCTCTCTCTCTCTCTCTCTCTCTCTCTCTCTCTCTTTCGCTCTCGCGCTCTCTCGCTCTCTCTCTCGCTCTCTCGCTCTCTCTCTCTCTCTCTCTCTCTCTCTCTCTCTCTCTCTCTCTCTCTCTCTCTCTCTCTCTCTCTCTCTCTCTCTCTCTCTTTCTCTTCTCTTTCTCTCTCCCTCCCTCCCTCCCTCCCTCCCTCCCTCCCTCCCTCCCTCCCTCTCCCCTCCCTCCCTCCCCCCCTCTGTCTCTCTTGTTCTCTCTCTCTCTCTCTTGTTCTCTCTTTCTCTCTTGTTCACTCTCCCTCTCTCTCTCTCTCTCTCTCTCTCTTGTTCTCTCTCTCTCTCTATTTCTCTCTCTCTCTCTCTCTCTCTCTCTCTCTCTCTCTCTCTCTCTCTCTCTCTCTCTCTCTCTCTCTCTCTCTCTCTCTCTCTCTTTCGCTCTCTCTTCCTCTTTCATTCTCTATTTCTTTCCTCTCACCCTTTTTATATGAATCCGCTTCACTTACCACATCCTGAACCCCGCTGGTCGGCGCCTTGTTCTCCTCGGCACCTACTTCTTTAAGGAAGAAATCCACTTACAGGCGGCAGTGATCGCGTTGGTGGGCTTAGTACATGTCTCCAAAAGTTTTCGTTTCGTTTTTTGTGAATTTCGTTATTCTCAATTTTGGCGCGATTTTCCAGAATTTTCTTTCCCCTTTTTATCATCTTTCTATTTCAGGTAGAAGGATTGACGGTAACTTTATAATGTGTGTATATATAAAGTAGGCAAGTTCAATTTTGGAAATATTCGAAAGACTTTCACGGCAATCCTATCGACGGATCGGGATACGGCCCACGAATGCGCATTGTGATCTTCATCGGCTTAAAATCTGTTTATCCGAACGCCTGCTGAAAAACGAACAGTGCGGCGGAACAAAGACCCTCGGTTGGGGAATCATTTTAATCTCCGAAGTGATCCAAGGGGTTTTCTATTCTTGCGTATTTTCATACCATTTTCTTCGTTGCGTTTAAAATACGATCTGATTTGATGACCAGGCGTTTGTCGAAGAGCTTGGCTTCGTGTATTTTTTTTTTTTTCTTTTTTTTTTTTGGCGTCCATGTTGGATGGGGTAATAGAGGGCCGTGAACTTGGGGTGCCATTGTTGGGATATTTTGTTGTCTGGAACGTGACAACGATTCAACTCTTCGATACTTAAGAAAATACTTACGAAATATTCGTAGTAACGGCTTGTATGGAAGATTCATGCTGAAAAATGAAGAAAAAAAAAAACGAGAAAACATGCGAATATACAGAAGGCTTTTTCGCTCTAATGCTAATTTACAGTGAAAAGAAAAAAGCATAATCGTGTATTTTCGTGCTTTTCCCTTCGCTGTTTTATGTACAACTAGTTCAGCATAAATCCTCGACATAAGCCATTAGCAGTAATATTTTGTTGCAATATGCTGTAATGTTGTCTGTATAGACTATTTATATTTTATATATATATATATTTTATCTTCCTCAACAGTATGAAGTTGTTTCATTGTCATTATTTCGGACGACACCATTATCCGATCATCATATATTATCTTATGATATAAATTACCAGAATCTTGATATTTTAAGACAGCATTCTCATTTCCTTTTACCATTATTTCAGTCTAATAAACCTGTTGCCTCATGTCCTCACCGTGCACAGACAACCAGTCAACCACGCCAAAGTCCACCACGCTCAGCATACCACGCCTCATTACACTATGTTTAACAAGCCCTTCCACCGCCTCTTGCTATGTTATACTTGCCTCATAATAACGCCCATTACCGCCTGAGACACATGCACGACATTCAGGGGGGTAGGGGGGTGGGAGAGGAGGAAGAGAAAGGGTAAGGGGGGATAAAGAAGGGGGGGAAAGGGGTAGGGGAAGAAGGGGGAAGAGGGATGGGAGGGGGAAGGAGAGAAGGGCAAAGGGGAGAGGGAGTTTCGAATTACACCAATCAGCGTGGCGGCGTTAACAGCTCCCAAAGTGATCTAGTGTTGTTTTAACTGGTGTGAGTTAGTGGACACAACAGCGCCCTCACAGTATTGAGTGAGGGCATTTCGCTATAGTATACGTGAAAGGGAATCCGTTATGGGTAAAAGGAATGGTCCTTTTTCCCCTCTCCCTCTCTCCCTTCTTCGCATTCTTCTGAGCAAATAAACCCAACTGAAGCCTTTGCATTACACTGTTTTATCCTTCCTGATTTAAAAGATAGTTTTAAATGGCTGAAGATATAACCAGTGATTTACCAGTATAAAGACGACCGCAAAGTCGTTCTTTCCAGTCATTACCCTTTTTTTTTTCTTTCAAATGAACCATTCATAGCGTCGTGAGATACTGCATGGCAAAGACAGGCATTTTGCACATCACAACAAGGGTTCCGCGCACACAGATCAATATGGCTGCGACAGTGGAAAAATTATGCGCGTGTTTGCATACCTGAATGACGCGCGCTGCTCCGACCCACCATTATGCTCCTCGACTGCCGGCTCCTCCAGCGATTACCCACACCCCATTTTCTGTGATGCTAAGTTCTCATTTTCTGTTGTCCTGCTTCACCCTCCCTCGACCCCGCTTTGAATGGAGCTGCGGATCTGCCACGCGAAGAAAGGGAAAAGTATTTGCGCTGTCATGGTGGAGGCGCCGTACTTACACGTATGTAAGCAGATTGTTATACTCGGTATGCAAGTGGGGAGAAACTCCGGGAGATGGATTACGCTCGATTTTCTTACAAGCGAGGACGTTGCCTTCGAGAGACCTTTCCAATGGCCGGCTGCCTTCAGGTACGCTCGAGAGCAGCTGCTGGTCTCCGGGGATTTCCATGGAAGGCGAGGAATACAGCGAACTGGATACTAGATATAATTACCAGGGTAACTGTGTTCTGTTAATCTGCACAATACCTATATACATACATGTGTGTGTGTGTGTGTGTGCGTGTGTGTGTGTGTGTGTGTGTGTGTGTGTGTGTGTGTGTGTGTGTGTGTGTGTGTGTGTGTGTGTGTGTGTGTGTGTGTGTGTGTGTACAAGTTATATGTATATTTGTATGTGTGGATGGAAGGATGCATGTATACATGTATGTATGTATATACATGTATGTGTATACGTGTATATATATATATATATATACATATTATATATACTCTGGGAATATCGGTAGATAGATATTTATGTGTATTTACTTATGAATATGTGTGTATGAATGTAAGCGCGCTTGTATACACAAACGCAGACAAACGCAAAGCACAAACGCATACACAAATGAAGTTTGAAGTTCGGGAGCGAATTTTATCGCCAGGGTCAGGTTCAATGAATCAGCGTCCTCACACTCACCATGATTGACCATGAAGGTCCCATGAAACTGCAGTTAAATCGGGAAACCCCATTAACAAAGACCACATCCTGGGACCCATTGACGTGTGTCCCCTCGAAATCCCACCTTGGAGAATAGGCACCAACATGATCTTAGATATAAAACTGTCACTAGAAAGATTATCGCCGAATTTATCTACAAATAGGTGCAAAACGGCAGAAAATCCTATTTAGGGAATGGAATAGGCTTAAGCGAAGGGGAGGGCGGACGTAGCCATCACTCCGCGGAGGTCTGAGCGGCGAAGGTCATCGAAGTGGTACAAGGGAGGCGTTCCGTCTGCCGAGGGAGAGACGACCAGCGTGCTCCTCGTTCTCACCTTCGCGTCTCAGTAAAGGCTCGATGCATGTGATGTGAGTTTTAAGGGAGTAGAATGGAATATATGTTGTTGTTTTTAAATCGGTGAAATTGTAATATAGACTTAATTTAAGATCGGCAAGTATTTGCAGATTTGGATGCTTGTTTACATATCCGAATTATTGTTTATGGTATGGCCTTTACAACTGAAGTAACGGTAATTTTGCATAGTTGAGAAAATACCATAGACTATGTATTTTAAGCATCATATATTTTAAGAATTGTAAGTTGCCAGAACTTTTCTATTTTCAAGTTGTAACGATTTTATCCAACCGATTATGATCTATCAATACAGGGAGATTATCATTGGCTCCCTTTGCAGCGAGCTTGGCCAGTAAATAAACAAACCTTGGAGGTCTGGGTCCAGGGTGTTATGAGAAACTATTGCCAGATTTCCGCATAACGATTTCTCAATGACATTCAGAATACAGAGGCGTATGGAAAGAACGTAGTACTGCCTCTGGGGTACACTAGTAGTAATAAAAACGCCCGAACAGTGTGACTATATAATATTTCTTTTATTCAGCGCATCATCATATTTTAATATTATGGGTAGCTGGCAATTTTGCCTCGTGCCCGTGTTACTCATCGTTCAGAAAGTGGTCTCCGAGGCATCAGCTGTTTCACAGCAACAAAAAAGACATTCGACCTCGGTGGCCCTTCTCTCAAAGTCTCTACGGTTCATTCTTCCCATTGATTTTCACTGAACATTGCTCACTATGACGTTTGGGGCTTCATACTTTTTACACTCGAGGGGCGTAATTAAAGTGTTAAAAATGTCGCCATGTGAATGTAATTGTTGGCCATTGATTTTGAACTGAGCGTCTAGAATGCGAGTGACAAGCATTTAATGTTGTTGTGTAGCAGCCGTTTTCTTTAATTGATTTAATATGCAAATGGCCTGGCGCTTCTCCCATTGACTTATGCAACCGGCGATCACCGTCCTATTGATATTTGACTGCAGGGCTGCATTGTACAATGTTGGATACAGACGCGAATGAGAGAGAGAGAGGGAGAGAGAGAGAGAGAGAGAGAGACAGAGAATGTGAGAATAAACAAAGACAAAAAAAAAAGGTATAGGGGTTTGGAAAAGGATTGTGTTCCCCAAGGACAGTGAACGCTGTCAAAATAATTCAGCACCGAGACTGGAGACCTCGATCCTCTGAATCACGCTGCTTACCACCACCGTCGGGTTTATACATGGAAGAATAATAAGCCAAAGTTTACACCACCGGTACAACACGCTTATTCACTCACGGAGAGTATTTAACGCATACTAAAAACATATGAAGAACGTACACTCACTACTATCACCATTTAGTCAACAAAAGTGTCCTATAATTCCGTGTTACTTAGATTGTGATTGGTATTGTCAGTGTTTTTATTTAATGATTAGTCATTCTTTATGATTTTTAGATTTTATTGTTATAATTGTCAGTATTGACATCATGATTTTTACTGCCGCCCTTATCATTATTTTTATGATTATTGTTATCACTGCATCTTTATTATGATCTTGAATATTTGTATTATTATCGATAAGATTGTTCTTACTTCGACCACTAAAACTGTTAATTAAAATGTTATTGATACAACCAATGATAATATCGCTGTTGTTTGTTTTTGTTGTTGTTTTTTTGTTATATAAAGTGATGATTATTTTAATAACCATTGTCATTCCTATAAGTTTGTTTTTAATGTATACAGTGCCTGATATTCTGCCAGTATTTCACGTCTTTACACGCTTTTCTGAATTTACGTCATTATACGTTTATGTTTATATAGATAGATAGATAGATAGATAGACAGGTTCAGATAAAGATAGGATATAGATATTGATGCGTAGAGATATATTGATATGAAATATATCTTTTCTTTCTTTCTTTCTTCTTTTAATATTCTCCTTTACTTTCCATACCAGTCCAGTGTTCCTCCTCTCTGTTTTCCGGCCTCCCTCTATTTCTCTTTCGTTTTTTTATTGTTTCCTTTTTGTGCTATCGCTTCTTTTCTCTTCAGCTAGATCTTCCGTTTTCTCTCTTGCCTCCATGTCTTTCTCCTCTCACCATGTATCCCTTCTCTGTTTATGTTCTCTCGCTCTGTTCTTCCTCCTCAATTCTCTCCCCTCCCCTCAAATCACCCCCACTCCTCCATCCCTCTGACATTCTCCCTCTTCTCTCTCCTCCCTATCCCTCCGCTCCCCCATTCCTCCTTTCTCCTCCCCGCCCCCCCCCCCCCCCCTCTCCTCTTTCCTCCCATCTCTCCTCTCCCACTCATCCTTCCCCTTCCTCCCTCCCCTCCCATCCCTCACCTCCCCTCCCACCCCTCCTCTCCCACCTGTCCCCCCCTCCCCCCGTACGTCAGAGGGGTTAACACGAAGGGACGGTTGTAGAATGGCGTCCTTTACATCTGGCCTCCCATCTTTTAACTCTGTATACAAAATCCTTGACAAATACGATTACAAATTCTATACACCTCGGGTCGGGGTTGTTTAAGCGACGGCGAGCGGGTGTTGGGGGGGATGCCTGTAAGCGGATGGGGACGCGATAGGACAGATTATTATGAGATTATTCGGATTAACGGGACGCCACCTGGTTTAATGAGAATGCTGGAGGTTGCAGGAAGTTACTCGAGCCCTCTCGGATGCACGGGAGGAAACTCTGCAATATCTTTTTCTTTTTCTTTTTTTTTTCCCCTCTTTATTTTTTGTTTTTTTTTTTCTTTTTCATTTTTTTTAAGAGAATGGTTGGCTCATGTCCCGCTCTCTTTGGTGTGTCGTTCGCGGTCGTGTTGCAATAGAGATGTCTTCCCCCGCGGATTCTTTTCTCTTCTCTCTGCAATCTCAGCATCAACTTTTAGAAGTCGGTGAATCTGGAGGTCAGGTTATCAGAGCAGCAAAGTGTGGATAACGAGACATGAAATCAAACTTAGGTCGTAAGGGCTGGGGGCAACTCTTTTCTTTCTTTCTCGATTTCAAGGCAGATTGAAATATAGATTCTAAAATGGGTCATAGATAGACTCCAAAACGGGTTATATCCGGGACAATCGGCGCACACTATATCGAGTAATAATGAAATAGCAGTCGCATGTCACGTGATTAGTCGAGGGCGCTGCTAATGTTTCAAACACGAGGCCAGAGCTAACCTGATTTGGTCAAATTAGCTGTCACTATAAATTTCGCTTGGTGACTTTAACGACTTCGAACATGGTTTTTCAATTCACTGAAAACTACGTTGATATTATCACCTGGAAATTAATTATTTTTAAGATCTCCATTAAAGTAAGGAAGCATGTTAATAGTGGGAGTAATTAGTTAAGTCACTGCCAGAATAATGAATGATCTGGATAGAAAACGGGTATACTTTTTTAGCCTGTATAGGTAGTCCGCGATGAAAAATGGACTGATAGATGATATTAAATGGTTTAGTGGCTGTCATTATGTAAGTAATGACAACCCTTCTAAATGGGATTCTGATATTTATCACTACAACATAAATTTAGTCCATAGTAAAAGTGTAATAAATAATTTTGCATGGAGAGCCACTGGCTGAAATTTATTCGGTTGATGAAACATTTATATATATATATATATATATATATATATATATATATATATATATATATATATATATATTTTTTTATATGTGTATGTGTGTGTGTGTATGTGTATATATATATATATATATATATATATATGTATGTATGTGTGTGTGTGTGTGTGTGTGTGTGTGAGTGTGTGTGTGTGTGTGTGTGTGTGTGTGTGTGTGTGTGTGTGTGTGTGTGTGTGTGTGTGTGTGTGTGTGTGTACATACATATATATATATATATATATATATATATATATATATATATATATATATATATCTATATATATATATATATATATAGATATAGATATATATATATATATATATTATATGTATATATTTATATATTTATATATCTATGTATATGTCTATCTATCTCTGTCTTCCTTCCCTACCTCACTCCCTCACCCCTCACTCACTCACTCGCTCCCTCACTCCCTCACTCACTCACTCACTCATTCACTAATTCACTAATTCACTCCTTCATTGGATCACTAACTCACTGACTCCCCAGTCTCTCTCTCTTTCTCTTTCTCTTTCTCTCTCTCTCTCTCTCTCTTTCTTTCTTTCTCTCTCTCTCTCTATTTATCTATCTATCTATCTATCTCTCTATCTATTTATCTATATATATATATATATATATATATATATATATATATATATATATTTACCTGTCTATCTATCTATATATCTATCTCATATCTCTTTTTCATATCTCTCATTCATTCTTTCTCTCTCTCTCTCTCTTTCAATATTTTCCCCTCTTTCTCTCTCCTCGAAAATATGCTAAAACTTACACATACAGACATGCACATCTGCACCTACATGATTTCGCGCATGTGCCTTTATTCCGCTGTAGAGTAAGTTTTATTATCGGATTGCCATGCCCTTCATGCGCATTACGCCTCGGTTAATATAGATAGTTTTTGTGCATTGCACTGAGATTAATTCAGCGAAACACCCCCGCTCCTTATGATCCATCCATCAGTGTTGTATTTCTCACATCCATTTTTAATTAATCTCACAATGTCACTCTGAAAGGCCTCTTGAATATTTCCCACCGCACTCGAGTATCAGTAGGCCTAGTAATGGATGGATTATGGCCGAGAATTAAGAGTAAAATAGGCCTAGAGGTCGTCAATAAATCGCCATACATTAGTTGACAGCTTTGGTGGGGCGGGGGTGGGAGGGGAAGGGGGGGGGGTCGCCGTACGAGATGGGCGAAATGCATTTATTTTTACCCTTTTTTTTTACGAAGACGCTTAGATTATTTGTTTGTTTTTGGTATCCATTATGTATATATTTGTTTGTGATTTGTTTAAATTTTCCTTCCGTTAGAGTTTATAAATAGGCCTAGTTGTAGTTGTAGCAGTAGTAGTTATTTTTTATGAATGGCTCTCGTATTGAAGAATTTATCATATGAATCATGTAAAGTTTTTTGTCAATATCTTAGACTCATTGTAGTGTTAAAAGTATTCCTCAGTTTAGGGGGGGGGGTAATATTTCGTGACAGTGAAATATAAGAAAATTAAAATTTCTTCGGTATGATTGTTTCTCTTTGTAAATAATTGTATTTGCAAGACGTTATTTTAAGATATTTGCATAACCAGACAGGCAGGTAGATAGAAATAACAAGTTTTCCAGAATGGAGAAATGCAAGGATTTCTTTACCCGGGTTAAACACAGCGTAGACGCATTGGTTGACCTAACATTCTTTTGGTTTCAACCAAATTCTGAAAGTTTCGGTTTTGAGTTTTATATGTCTCATATATTGTCTCCATATACCCTGTGTGTGTGTGTTTGTGTGTGTGTGTGTGTGTGTGTGTGTGTGTGTGTGTGTGTGTGTGTGTGTGTGTGTGTGTGTGTTCGCGCGTGTGTGAGCGTCGAGAGGCCCGTGTCGCCGTGATTCCGGGCCGCTCGTGGGAGGCCGCCCCGCCGCCTCACACCCACGGCGACCACCAATTTCATGCCGATTCCACGGACAAAGAGGACGCGAAGGGTGCATGGTCGAGAAGTTACTTAGACGTGTTGGGGCCGCTTTCCATTCTTTCGTTTTTCTTTTAGTTCTTTCTCTCTTTCTCCTTCTTTTTTTTTTTTTATTATTTATTTCTTACTTTCTCTTTCGGGTTCTCGTTCTCTTTTTCTTTCTTTCTCTCTCTCTTTCTCTCTCTCTCTCTCTCTCTCTCTCTCTCTCTCTCTCTCTCTCTCTCTCTCTCTCTCTCTCTCTCTCTCTCTCTCTCTCTCTCTCTCTCTCTCTCTCTCTCCCTATCTTTCTATCTCTCTTTCTCTATCTATCTATCTATCTATCTATCTACCTATTTGTCTACCTATCTATCTATCAATCTATCTATCTACCTTTCTCTTTGTCTGTCATGAGCGAAGGCTTTAGCAAGAGATGTGTATGGATCGGAAAGTCAAAATCGGTTATTTCGCAGATCTAAGAATATATATGTAATTTTGGTGATATTGCAGATACAGTAATATTCCATTTGTTGAGTATATATATGTTAAATGGTTAAAATAGGATGATGATGTGTTAGAGAAAATCATATTACAGTTTTGCAGTTAAGAAGTGATTTCCCCGCAAATAATTTGGACTTTTTTTTACTGACTCGTAAATCTGATTTATTTTATTCTGTTTCCTGTTACCAGTATCTCTTTTCTTGACTGTTTACTCTGCAACGGCTGAATCGAAGAAAATAGCAGTAACCGTATTAGAAGGCATGGAACAGGATCACATACCCAAAGGCAGGATCTCATAAAGTCAGATCAATATAACAAAAGTCACGGACACAGAATCTCTTTCCCTCCCCCCCTCCCCGCCTTGCCC
>NC_061821.1:11659096-11661596 GCF_019202785.1 Penaeus chinensis
ACACACACATACACACACACATACACACACACATACACACACACATACACACGCACACACGTACACGCACTCACACACACACACACACACACACACACACACACACACACACACACACACATAAACACACGTGTATGTGTGTGTGTGTGTGTGTGTGTGTGTGTGTGTGTGTATACATATATATGCATACATATACACATATATATGCATATATATATATGTATGTATATATATATATGTATATATATATATTCTTGAAGGTGTGTATAGGCACGTCTTTTTGTTAGTTATATACTGTTGTTAATGATAATGTTGAAATTATCACGATCATCCTTACTATTATCATCAATGCTGTCACTGCTTTTGGCACCACTGCAGTAGTTAATATCTATTTTAAGTATTAGCAATAAGACACTTTACTAATATTATTTTTATTGCTACTTTCATTGTTATCAATATTAATGTTATTGACAATAATGGGGATTATGATGCTGGCCATAATCAAGTCAGTTATTTTATTAATGCTAACGATGATGAAACGATATTAAGATGATAGTGATATTATTGCTACTGCTAATATTACTGTTGCTAATACAACAACTAGTAGTAATGATAATAGTGATGATAATAATGGTAACAGTAGTTTTGATAAAACCAGATATAATGATAATTGTAATAGTAAGGATTATAATGATGATGGTAGTGATATTAATGATAATAGCGATAATCACGATGATGATGGTAACAGTAATAATAATATGTTGATCATTATTATTATCGTTATCATCAGCATCAGGCGTACTGACAGCAAGGCTATCGACTGTGGTATCTGCGTCATCGTCATTATTGTTTTCCTTTTAAAGTTTTCATGACAGCGTAAAGACTTGAGATAGCTTATGTCACTTACCAGCATTAATATCGTTATCACGGTTATTATCACGACAACAAGTCAAGCATAGGTATCACAACAGCTCTCCCCCCCCCCCTTGCCCCATTTACCCTACCCCCAACAACCCCGACCCCCACCCCAATCCCCCATCTCCCCTCCTCACTCCCCGAGAATCGTGGACACGGTGGCTAAAAGCGCATATTTCGCCCCATTGTCCGAGTCTGAGTACAAAATCCATTAAGTTATCAAACACAGGTCGGGGTGCGCTCCCTCTCTCTCTTTTTCCCTCTCCCTCTCCCTCTCCCTCTCCCTCTCCCTCTCCCTCTCCCTCTCTCTCCATCCATCATATAGGGCTGCCATGACAAGGGGTATTTCACAGTCTAAATCGAACATTTCTCCGAGATAATGCGAGCGGAGATGGATCGCGATGCCCCGGTATTATGGCTTAGCGGAGTTGACAGTCACACGGGTATTTCGGTAGACAATGGCATATTTTTGGGGTGCATTCTCGATCAGGGTATGTATGTCTATTAGGGAGGTGGGTAGTCGGGCACGCGGGTGATGCTGGGGAGGGGTGAGGGGGGCACAGGAGGAGGGGGTGAAGTAAGGATGGGTGTGTTGGGGGGGGGAGGGGGAAAGGGCAGGTGTGAGGATAGGCTGAGGGATAGAGAGAGACGAGGATGAAAATAGGAGTAAAGAAACAGAAAGAGAGAAAGAAAAAAAAGAAAGAAATGAATACGTAGGGAGAAAGTTGAGGGCTGAGGTCGAGAGTCATTCATGAATTACATCAGCTGTGTAATGTTGACAGTGTGAGTTTATCAATTACAATAATTGAGACTCATACTACAATGCAAATATTGATTGCGACTCACTAACCCACATTTTAAATATTTATTTCCGCATTGGTAGTATACTGTTATTTTTGACAGAGAGTTTGTTTATTGATAAGATAATCCATTTATCAACCTTAAAATCACGGTGTTCAGTTAGGATCGATCGATCGCGCAGGCAGGTTGTGAATATTACATATCATTAGCAGCATCACCATCATCCTCTGTGTAACACTATCTCCCCTCGGCAAGGGTAAGGCTCCTCCAGCCGCTTTACCCTCGCTCTAAAACTCCCCCTTCCTCCCCCCCCCCCTTCACCAAGCCACTTCAGCACCCCCTCCCCCTCCCCTCCCCCTCCTTTTCCCCCTCCCCAACCCCCTTCCATTACCACCACGCGAGCTCCTAAGCAAGGGCCATCAAAAGCCCTGAAGTATCGGTTAATGGCCAATTCGCTTATTAGCCGTGTGTTCCCCCAGTTAAATGATTGCGTCAACACTCGGTCGGTGGCATAACGCACTTGCACGCTGGAGAGGCTGGGTTTATCAGCTGATTAGCGGTGCGCGATCGGTCATTTGCGAAGACGAAGAAATGTAGGGATCTTTCCTGGTCTTTAAGGAGTGCTTTCTCTCTCATTCTCTCTATTTATTTGTCTATCTGTCTGTCTGTGTTTGTCTGTTTGTCTCTGTTTATTTATCTGTACCTCCGTCTCTGTCTATTTGTCTCGTTTTCTCTCTTTGTCTTGTCCTCTCTCTCTCTCTCTCTCTCTCTCTCTCTCTCTCTC
>NC_061821.1:11701596-11706596 GCF_019202785.1 Penaeus chinensis
AGGGGAAGAGAAGGGAGTGTGAGGTGTGAGGGCGAGAGAGGGGAAGAGAAGGGAGTGTGAGGGGTGAGGGCGAGAGAGGGGCAGAGAAGGGAGAGTGAGGTGTGAGGGCGAGAGAGGGGAAGAGAAGGGAGAGTGAGGTGTGAGGGCGAGAGAGGGGAAGAGATGGGAGTGTGAGGTGTGAGGGCGAGAGAGGGGAAGAGAAGGGAGTGTGAGGTGTGAGGGCGAGAGAGGGGAAGAGAAGGGAGTGTGAGGTGTGAGGGCGAGAGAGGGGAAGAGATGGGAGTGTGAGGTGTGAGGGCGAGAGAGGGGAAGAGATGGGAGTGTGAGGTGTGAGGGCGAGAGAGGGGAAGAGAAGGGAGAGTGAGGGGTGAGGGCGAGAGAGGGGCAGAGAAGGGAGAGTGAGGTGTGAGGGCGAGAGAGGGGAAGAGAAGGGAGAGTGAGGGGTGAGGGCGAGAGAGGGGAAGAGAAGGGAGAGTGAGGTGTGAGGGCGAGAGAGGGGAAGAGAAGGGAGAGTGAGGTGTGAGGGCGAGAGAGGGGAAGAGAAGGGAGAGTGAGGTGTGAGGGCGAGAGAGGGGAAGAGAAGGGAGAGTGAGGGGGGAGGGGCGGAGAGGGGAAGAGAAGGGAGAGTGAGGTGTGAGGGCGAGAGAGGGGAGAGAAGGGAGAGTGAGGTGTGAGGGCGAGAGAGGGGAAGAGGGAGAGTGAGGTGTGAGGGCGAGAGAGGGGAAGAGAAGGGAGAGTGAGGGGTGAGGGCGAGAGAGGGGAAGAGAAGGGGAGAGTGAGGTGTGAGGGGCGAGAGAGGGGAAGAGAAGGGAGAGTGAGGGGTGAGGGCGAGAGAGGGGAAGAGAAGGGAGAGTGAGGTGTGAGGGCGAGAGAGGGGAAGAGAAGGGAGAGTGAGGTGTGAGGGCGAGAGAGGGGCAGAGAAGGGAGAGTGAGGTGTGAGGGCGAGAGAGGGGAGAGAGGGAGAGTGAGGTGTGAGGGCGAGAGAGGGGAAGAGATGGGAGTGTGAGGTGTGAGGGCGAGAGAGGGGAAGAGAAGGGAGTGTGAGGGGTGAGGGCGAGAGAGGGGAAGAGAAGGGAGAGTGAGGGGTGAGGGCGAGAGAGGGGAAGAGAAGGGAGAGTGAGGTGTGAGGGCGAGAGAGGGGAAGAGAAGGGAGAGTGAGGGGTGAGGGCGAGAGAGGGGCAGAGAGGGAGAGTGAGGTGTGAGGGCGAGAGAGGGGAAGAGAAGGGAGAGTGAGGTGTGAGGGCGAGAGAGGGGAAGAGAAGGGAGAGTGAGGTGTGAGGGCGAGAGAGGGGAAGAGAAGGGAGAGTGAGGTGTGAGGGGCGAGAGAGGGGAAGAGAGGGAGAGTGAGGTGTGAGGGCGAGAGAGGGGAAGAGAAGGGAGAGTGAGGTGTGAGGGCGAGAGAGGGGAAGAGAAGGGAGAGTGAGGTGTGAGGGCGAGAGAGGGGAAGAGAAGGGAGAGTGAGGTGTGAGGGCGAGAGAGGGGAAGAGAAGGGAGTGTGAGGTGTGAGGGCGAGAGAGGGGAAGAGAAGGGAGTGTGAGGTGTGAGGGCGAGAGAGGAGGAAGAGAAGGGAGAGTGAGGTGTGAGGGCGAGAGAGGGAAGAGAAGGGAGAGTGAGGGGTGAGGGCGAGAGAGGGAAGAGAAGGGAGTGTGAGGTGTGAGGGAGAGAGAGGGAAGAGAGGGAGAGTGAGGGTGAGGGCGAGAGGGAAGAGAAGGGAGAGTGAGGGGTGAGGGCGAGAGAGGGGAAGAGAAGGGAGAGTGAGGTGTGAGGGCGAGAGAGGGGAAGAGAAGGGAGAGTGAGGGGTGAGGGCGAGAGAGGGGAAGAGAAGGGAGAGTGAGGTGTGAGGGCGAGAGAGGGGAAGAGAGGAGAGTGAGGTGTGAGGGCGAGAGAGGGGAAGAGAAGGGAGAGTGAGGTGTGAGGGCGAGAGAGGGGAAGAGAAGGGAGAGTGAGGTGTGAGGGCGAGAGAGGGGAAGAGAAGGGAGAGTGAGGTGTGAGGGCGAGAGAGGGGAAGAGAAGGGAGAGTGAGGTGTGAGGGCGAGAGAGGGGAAGAGGGAGAGTGAGGTGTGAGGGCGAGAGAGGGGAAGAGAAGGGAGAGTGAGGGGTGAGGGCGAGAGAGGGGAAGAGAAGGGAGTGTGAGGAGTGAGGGCGAGAGAGGGGAAGAGAAGGGAGAGTGAGGGGTGAGGGCGAGAGAGGGGAAGAGGGCGAGTGAGGTGTGAGGGCGAGAGAGGGGAAGAGAAGGGAGAGTGAGGTGTGAGGGCGAGAGAGGGGAAGAGATGGGAGTGTGAGGTGTGAGGGCGAGAGAGAGGAAGAGAAGGGAGAGTGAGGTGTGAGGGCGAGAGAGGGGAAGAGAAGGGAGAGTGAGGGGTGAGGGCGAGAGAGGGGAAGAGGGAGAGTGAGGTGTGAGGGCGAGAGAGGGGAAGAGAAGGGAGTGTGAGTGGTGAAGGTGAAAGAGGGGAGGAGGAAGGAGTGTGCGGGGATGAGAGAGGGGGAGAGGAGAGAGTATGAAATACAATCTCGAGGGAGTATTAGGCGTAAGGATAGAGCGACAATGAGAGGGTAGTGTTAGGTGTTTAGCCTGGGAAAGAAAAAAAAGAGAGGTAATGGAAGAGATTAGGATGCAAGGAGAAAAGGAGAGGAGAGAAATATCAGAGGAAGTGTGACGTTTTAGGATAAGAAGGGAAAATGAGAGTATTGGAGGTAAGAAGGGACAATGAGAGAGAGTGTGCGATGAGTGAGAGTGAGAAAAGAAAATGAGGATGTAGAATGAAGTATTAGAATGAGGAAGGAAAGTGCAAGGGAATGGGAGGTGTCAAGAGAAAAAGTGAAGATGAGAAAGAGGTATTTAGATAAGTGAAAATAAGAGAGAATATAAGTTATAAAGATAAAAAAAATAGTAATAATAATAATAAGTTGGACTATGGGGCATGACGAAGAAGAAAACTAGAGAAAACAAAAGCATCTGAGGAGATAGGACGTCACGAGGAGGATCTGAACGAAGGCAGAGTGCGGAGGGATGTGAGACTGGCCACACCTGCCTTCGGAATCTCAGACACTTGCTTCTACAGGATTAAAGTTTTACGGGCATCACCTGTTGTGCACTTGTAGCAGACTAGACGAGAAGACAATAAAGTTTAGGCAACAAGGTTTGATAGAGTTTGAGATACACTGACACACGGACGCGCACTCACTCACTTTTGTTCTTCTTTAATTTTTTAATCTAACTTCAGACATTTTTAATTAGCTTTGTTTATAAAGTCGGGTAATGAGTCAGAAAACTGAATGATGCGGATGTGGTTGACATATTGTGAAAGGTAGACACATCCACTAAGGCGAATATTATGCGAATATGAACTCCATAAACATACTTACATAAACATAACATAAACTTACATACCACATAAACACATAAATAAACACGCAAACATACAAAACACAAACACATAGCACACAAACAAACACACACCATACGCAAACACCCAATAAGCACAAACACGACACTTAATCTGAATCTACATATATGCACACGTGTGTACACATACTGCACACTCGCACGGTCTATACACACGGAATTATTACACTTTTATTACGCAAGAACAATGATGCAAGCAAATAAATTCCTCAGCGGAACCCACAAAAAGCATTACACATTATAAACCCAGAAATCATTAGATACAAGCACTTATCACTAGCCATTATGCACGCCAAAACAAGCAACATGCATCTATTCACTTGCAATCCAAATATTGACAGATGATACAGTCGTCTTATGGCTGGCTTTATTAAATATGAGCAGCTTACAACCCCGAGTATGCACAGTACATGTTCAGGGAAGTGTTTAAGCATTCATTATAGGTGTTCGGCAAGCAAAACGCTATGCATTTCCGACGGTCCGTGAGAACGCTATTCTTCGGGAAAAAAAAATCATTGTCCGTTATCTTATGATTATTCTAATATGTTTTTATCCCTGTTTCTGCCATTGACTAAATAATTAATTATTAGTACACTGCCGTAAAAAAAATAGATGAATAAATCGTATAACTATCCTACCTTTTGATTTAGATAAACTCCAGCGCTGCCCCGATCGTACAACACCACATCCATCCCCTCAGCACCATTTCCTTCCCCATACCCATATCCCCAGACCACCATACCTTTACCACGCCACCATCTCCGGCAACCAAGGCCGCCACCACCACTCCAGCGCATGTCCCAGTAGTGCAGTTAACACTAAACGGCGCCTCCCTTCCCTAACCGAGCTTTCACGGCTCAGCATTAACCCGACAGGTGTTCTTGGGTTTTTTCGCTTTCCCGGACATACAAAACTGCAGCAAGACATCGCGGCTTCATCAGCGTTCCAGCTCCTGCGGTTACTTGCTTCGGGAAGGGCTTGGGAGGTCTGGTTCCCGGGAGATGAGTTTACTGCGGTTTAATTGCTGTTGGGGAAGTTAGCTGCACTGCCACTCGGAAAGCCACTCGGTCACCTGCATTTACAGCTTTCGTTGTCATCGTTGCTATTTCTTTTAGTAATTTAATGTCGTTATATGTTACATATGTTCACAAACACGCACACACTCACTATCTCACTTAGTCACTCACTCACACACACACACGCACACTCACTCACTCACTAACTCACACACACACATACACACACACACACACACACACACACACACACACACACACACATATATATATATATATATATATATATATATATATATATATATATGTGTGTGTGTGTGTGTGTATTTACGTAAGTATATATTACTCTCTCTCTCTCTCTCTCTCTCTCTCTCTCTCTCTCTCTCTCTCTCTCTCTCTCTCTCTCTCTCTCTCTCTCTCTCTCTCTCTCTCTCTCTCTCTCTCTCTCTCTCTCTCTCTCTCTCTCTCTCTCTCTCTCTCTCTCTCTCTCTCTCTCTCTCTCTCTCTCTCTCTCTCTCTCTCTCTCTCTCTCTCTCTCTCTCATTCGGGCAGACAGACAGACAGACAGGTAGATAGAG
>NC_061821.1:11711596-11714096 GCF_019202785.1 Penaeus chinensis
TCTCTCTCTCTCTCCTTTTTCCCTTACATTCTCTTCTTTCGTCTTTCCTCTCACCTCTCTCCTTTTTCCCTTACATTCTCTTCTTTCGTCTTTCCTCTCTCCTCTCTTCTCTTTTTACCATCTAATTCTCTTTTTTCATCTCCATCTATCTTTTCCAACTCACTCTCTATCCATCTGCCTAACCTATACGTTTAATGAACCCGATTTTCATAATTTCTGATTCCATTATCCGCAGCATTAATCCCCCCTTCGCATCCCCCTACAACCTCCAGCCCCTCCCCCACCCCTCAGCCCCACCCCGAATACCACAACACAAATTCCAAAATTTCCCCTAAACATACAAACCGCATTTCAGCCGGAAATGAGGAACTCTACAAAAGTGTCGCTAAACAAGAAAGTGGTTTAACAGCCGAGGGAGCTGACGCCAACAACACTAGATTATGTATGTGTTTTGGACGTTGCGGTCAGGGGGTCGCTGGCACTACCCGAAGCCCCGACTCTTGCTTATTTGTGGCTTGTGAAATTCCTGCGCTGGTTGATCTTGCACTGGGGATAATTTCTTTATGTGTTTTTGTTGCTCGCTGATGGAGGCCGTTTGTGATTTTATATGAGGGAGAGCGTGGAGGGAGGTAGAAAGGGAGGAGTGGAGAGAGGTACAGGGAAGGAGAGAGGGAGGAGGGGTGTGGGAGGGAGAGGCGGAGGTGGAAAGGACGAGAAAGGGATACGTAGCGAATAAGTGTAGACGAATGCTTTGATGTTTAGTTTACTCTTGGTAATGGTATCTCCCGACGAAATGGCTGGTGAGAGAATAATGTGAGAAAATATAGTTTGATTGTGTTTAGATTTCAAATAGACTAATATCTGGATTGTTAAAATTAATCTTTTGATAAATCAGAGTGTACGTTACACGACGCATAAACAACCATCCTAATTGTAAAAGGCTAAATGACTTCTAAATTTCCATTCCGAAAATAAAGACATCCTCCACCGAACAAACACTCGGACGCAAATCCACTTGTCCAATCGCAGGATCACAAACACACACCAAGAGCCCCCCCCCCCCCCTCGCGCCCTCCCGCCCAGTGACCCAGCACGACCCCTTTAGTGTAATTGTCCAGCTGATGGTCACACTACGTCGTCCTTCGTAATTCATCACCCTCGCCTTCCCGACGCGCTCCCGACGCCCGAGACACGTCCCGTCGCTCACGTCCGGAGGCGTCCTGTTCCTTTCTCGGGACGCTGAGGAGCTTTGGAAACGGAGGAACTTGTGGGCGGTTTTGCCCCCAAGTGTGTCCGGGTTATCGGGGTCGGCGTCCCATTTGGTTATCGAAGGCGGGATCAGGAAGGCCGAGGTCGTAATGATGTTAAGTACGCCGCCGGGTTGTTCTTGCCTCCAACAATATACAGTCGCGATAGTGTTAATTGATTACCGAATGTCTGGCTTTGTGTTTGGGTGTGTCCGTAGGTGGATATGTGGGCGTATGCCCTTTTTAGTTTCCCTTTCGATTTTTACATCAAGTGTCATTTTTAACCCGAACCAGCATGTCTGCATCATCAAGTAATTGCAAGAGAGAGAGAGAGACAAAAAGAAAAAAAATCGCGACCGGGTTTTCCACTAGACACCTACGTAATCTCATCCTTCTTAACAACGTAATGCCTTGGCAAACGCCGGAGCTGCTCAATATTGCATGGTATCAATATCATAATGTTATCCGACACAGTTGGTATACATTAGGCAACAGATGGGAAAGGTCCGACATACACCCGCGACCGAGGTTGGAGGGACCACAACAAAGATGGGAAATCCTATCGTTTCATATAGAACTATCACCCGTATCGATGTTTCTGTTGGAGTCTCATTTCGGATTCACTAGATAAAATCGTGATAGTTATCGAGGCGCGGCGGTGATTACACAGGGCGGTGAGGTGCCCACTTCCGTATTATTATACTCATTGACTCCGATTAAATCAGGAAGCGGAGTGGAGGGCCTGAGTGGTTGGGCAGCGGGGGGCAGGGGCGGGGAGGGGGATGGGAGGGAAGGGAAGAAGGGGGGAGGGGGGGAAGGAAGAGGACGGGCGGAGTAAAGAATGAGGAAATTTGGGGATAAAGAGAGGGGAAGGGCGGGGAAAAGGGAGAGCAAGGGCGTGAGCAGGGGGTGGGAGAGGAGATGGGGAGACGAGTGATGAGAGAAGGAGATGGAAGGGAAGAGGCGCGGGTAAGAGGCAGAGAGGGAGGAGGAGAGAAGGGCATGGAGAGAGTAGGGAGCAAAAATCGGATAAAAGATTAGTCAAGTGAGAGAAGACAAAGTGGAAGGCGGGAAGAGGAAGACGTAAGAAATAGGATGAGAACAGAAAAAAATCAAATTAAAAAAAATCAATTAAATGAGGCCTAGAATGACGGGGGGGGAAAGAAGATAGGGGATAGAGAAAAGGCACACAAAGAAGGGGAATCAAGTCGAAAGAGAATATTGATAGATCATAAAGGTAATGATAATAAATA
>NC_061821.1:11741596-11746596 GCF_019202785.1 Penaeus chinensis
GGGAAGATATTGTAAAAGCATTATGTTTTTGCTTATTAAAAAAAAAAAAAAAAAAAAAAAAGATAGAAACGGTATGCAAGTATTAAATATCATCAGTTACGAATCCTCCTCATCACACTGGTTCGAATCCGTGATGAAAATTGGCTCGCACTTTTATGTCTTACCGTTTTCAAAGCCTTGCTAAAGACAAGAGGGACACCATCAAATTTTATTATTTGTTCTTTTTGTAACGACTGTTCGTCAATGGAGAGCATCCACCTATGAGCTGATATTCAAAGGTTATGGGAATATTGCTTTGCAAGCATGCATTTTTATGGTCCCTAAAAAAAAATAATAAATTAAAATAAATAAATAAATAAATAAAATATACATATATATTATATATAATATCATGTATAATAAATATATATATATTATATATATAATACAATATATATAAATATATAATATATATAAATAATATATATATAATATATATATATATTTATATATATTTATATATACACGTATTATATATATAATCGATATATATGTATTGTATATATAATATATATATATGTATAATATATACATATAGATAGATAGATATGTATAAGATATAAACATAAAAAGATATATTATATATATAATACATATCATATATATAAAATATATATAATGGATATATAAATATAATGTATATATAATATATAATATGCATATAAGTAATATATATGTAATCTATATATGTATGATACATAATATCTATATAATATATATACATTATATATATATATATATATATATATATATATATAATATGCATATATATAAAAAATATATATATTATATAAATATAATATATGTGTGTATATATGATATAATTCTATAATACATATATATATATATATATATATATATATATATATATATATACGCAAATTTATATATATGTATATATAATATATATATAGAATATATATATATAATAGAATGTGTATATATATGATATATATAAAATATTTATATATGGTATATATACGTAATATATAAGATATATAATAAAATATTTATATTACAGATAATATATATATATATAATATATAGATATTATATTTTATATATAATACACATATATATAATATATATAGATATTATATATATATATATATATATATATATATATATATATATTCCACTGCAGGACATAGGCTTCTCCCAATTCACTACTGAGAGCTTATATGGCAGTGTCACCCTTGCCTGATTAGATGCCCTTCCTAATCAACCGCGGTTCGGCGCGCTAACACTTATACCACGGCGGCGACTTCCCCTTCGACACCTGCGTTTGACTTCTCAAGGCGATATGTCGTTTTCTCGCCATGAGATCAGGCTCAGGCCATTAGCCGGAGCACAGGCAATATATATATATATATATATATATATATATATATATATATATATATATATATACATAATATATATATATATATATATATATATATATATGCAATACATATAATATACATATAATGTAAATATTATATATATATTTTTTTTTCCCCATTTTTATTGATTCCACTGCAGGACATAGGCCTCTCTCAATTCACTATTGATCGCGGCAGTCATTATATATATAATATATATAATAACATTCATATATAAAATATATAACATTTATTTATAATATATATAACATTTATATATAATATATATATAACATTTATATATAATATATATAATATATTTATGATATATATATAATATATATAATATATATATATGTAATATATATGTAATCTATATAATATACATATATATAATATATACATATATAATATATACATGTAATATATGATGTAATTATAATATATATATATATATGTGTGTGTGTGTGTGTGTGTGTGTGTGTGTGTGTGTGTGTGTGTGTGTGTGTGTGTGTGTGTGTGTGTATAATATATAATATATAATATATAATATGTATTATATATATATAATATATATACGTAATATTCATGATATATAGTACGATATATATACATATATATATATATATATATATATATATATATATATATATGATGTATAATATAAGTATATAATATAATATATATGAAATATAATATATATATAATGTATATATAATATATATATATATATATATATATATATATATATATATATATATATGTATATGTGATATATATATGATATATGTAATATAATATATATAATATATATAATATATAATATATAAATATAATATATAATGTATAATATTTAATATATATGATATACAGACATACAATATATAATATATATTTATAATATACAATATATGTATGTAATATATTTGTAATATATAATATGTATAAAATATGAGCAGTTGTACCAGGTTGATCCACAAACAATTAACTTGGATGCGGGTAGTGTCGAGATTCCTTTGCCAGACCCACCCAGGGGGGTGATCTCCAAGCTGCGGCATCCCAGCTGAACTGTTAAAGGCTGGTGGAGAACCTAGGGCAAGGAGCCTGCATGCTGTCCTGTTTGTCATCTGGCAGACTGCTAATATTCCCACTGACCTACTGAGGGGTGTGGTGATCCCTTTCTGGAAGGGGAAAGGGGATTGGTGGGACTGCAGCAATCACCGAGGCCATTACCTTGCTCAGTCAAAGTTCTCACTCACATCCTTCTGAGACCTATCAGAGACTACCTGCTGAGGCACTAGAGGCCGGAGCAATCTGGATTTACTCCTGTTAAGTCCACAATAGACTGTATCCTGGCGCTTCGAGTCATTGTAGAGCCCCGACGGAGTTCGGGCGTGGGCTGCTTGCAGCATACATCGACCTCAAGAAGGCGTTTGATATAGTGCATCGCGAATGACTCTGGGAGATCCTGACAAGGATTATTGAATAATAGCAACCCTGTATACTGGTACTAAAAGTGCTGTAAAGTGTGGTAGGGACCTGTCGAGCTTCTTCTCTGTTTGCTCAGGAGTGAGGCAAGGCAGTGTTCTTGCACCAGCACTTCTCAACACTTGCATGGATTGAATACTAGGTAGAGCTACTGTCCAGTCACTGAGGAGCAACTCTGGGCAATATCAAGGTTACCGACCTGACTTTGTTGATAATGTTATTCTTTCCTAGCGGCAGCTATTGATGCATTTGGCAATGAAGTGAAGCCCCTAGGGCTAGAGGTCTCCTGGACCAAGACCAAGATTCAGGATTTTGGGGCCTGCTAGATCCTGTTCAGTCGGTACGTGCTTGCAGTGAGAACATCTCGGTCACAGAGCTTTATACACCTCGGTAGTGCATTTCATGACTCTGGGCTGTCAGACGGATTGTACCGTGAGACTGGTACAGGACCTGTTACCTGCACTATCGCGATAGCCGACTCAAGCTATACGGCCACCTGGCTCGTTTCCCACAAGATGATCCTGCCCACCAAGTTGTCTCTGTTCGAGACATCCCTGGGTGGAGGAGGTCTGTAGGACGACCTAGGAAATCATGGCTTGGGCAGATGGATTAAACCTGTCGTGTAGAGTTAGAGATGGGCCGGGCCTCTGCCTGGCGGCCTGCCATGAGGGACCCTCGTAAGTGGAAACGAAGGGTGGATGCAGCTATGCGCCCCCGTCGGTGTTAGCTCCCCATTAATAATAAATAAATAATCTAATATATATATAATCTAATATATATATATATATATATATTATAAATATATATAACATAATATATATATATAAATATATATATAAATATTCAGATGTCTTCTTTTGTTAATGTTCAAATTGTTCATTTCATCAGTCACTAGTTTATCCAAATAGAATCTCTGTTTTCTTTATTCTAGCCATTTTTTTCGGGCATCCTAATTGTAGTCTTTTATAATGACTTTATGGTTTATCCATTGAGAAAGCTCACTGTTTATATAGTAAACTAGTAAAGTTTACCATATAATAATAAAAATAATAATATTAAGTATACTTGTTTATAATTTGTTTCTTTATGCTTAGCATTTCATGTTGGTCACCAAAAATATGCCTTTTTCTTTATATAAAAACATATATAGTCCCTGAGAATGTGCTATGTTTTGCTTCAATGCTTTATCATCACTAAAACACTGGATATTATTCATTCCACAGTGAAAATGAACCTACAGCAGTTATTCGTTAGTTCATCTGTTTTCAGCCTGCTTTTGTAAGGCAGCTGATGGTATGGGTAAATAATTTCCTTGATTTCTTTTATCTCTTTTCCTTCCATTTACTGAACATGTAACTAAAAAAATTATGGAAAACCTTAAAACATAACAATGAAAACAGACATAATTTTAATAAAGCATTTATTTTTTACACATTATAATTGTCAACAAGTATATATTGTAAATTACCTTACACAGGTTTTTACATAGTCCGCAAGTCCTAAAATGGACAATAATGTGTAAGAACATAATATAGTCAATACTAAGACCTTACAAAGTACTTTACAGCATCAATGTAAAATCTTATTGATCACTTCAAAACAAGCAAGAAAATTATAAAATAGAGGGAATCATAATTCACACAGGGGTTCTACAACTTAAATGGGAATCAAATTCTAGGCATGGGGTTAAAGTTAGTTTTGACCCAGACAGGATGGAATAGTTCCACAGTTCCCAATATAAAGACTTTACAAAAAATATTTCCCTTTGACTTGGTAAAGTTTAAAATATGTTTACTTATATTAAATATGCACATAAAATTCTGAAAGAGCCACTCGATTCTTATTCGAATGACTAATACAAATACTTTGTTAAAGGTCAATGAATGAATTCTAAGTACAAAGTATGAGTGACTGGGATTAGGTAAAGGCAGAGGTAACGCTAGTCCAAGAAATGAAAACTGGACCTAATATTTTTCGATGCAAAATACCATGGCATTACTAGTTTACCATAGCTAAAGTTTAAAGATAAGAAATCCTATCTGCATATGCAAAAAAATATATATATCCATCACATCATTTTCTTTCTTACTACATAGGCTACTCCTTACA
>NC_061821.1:11751596-11766596 GCF_019202785.1 Penaeus chinensis
TCCATCTCTAAAACTATAGCATATACTAAGCTCAACAATATCAGTTATCCTGAATCTTGAATATTGAAAAAATATACATGCCTTTATGTGATTTACTTTTTTCCCCTTTTCACCAGCCTGTTCAATTGACTAGCCTGAATAGAGCATCAACAAGGTGCAAGGGAAGGTTCCAGCACAGCAGTTATAAAGTCACTCATTTTAAGTGATATATTACAAAAATGGTGATGCTGCATTATCGTACTCTCTATGAACATAAGATACCCATAATGTGCAACACACTAAAATCAGCAAATATAGCAATTACTGAGATCTACAAAGAAAGTGTAGGAAGTATAAGAAACAACAGGACATGCACAACCATCCTCTTAGGTGTTTTTAATCAGAGGATGTTTTTTCCTACACACTTAATGTCTAGCATGCTTTTTCTCAAATACTGTATTATCCACCTGGTAGTCTAGATGTGTTCTCTGTGCAAAGATCCAATCAGCATGAAAGTCCTTCTCCAGTCCCTGTGCAACAACCATGGAGGGCCATAAAATACCCCAAATAACCTTGACACATCCCTCTAACCAGCACCATTCTCTTGTTTCCAACACAGTACCATATTCTAAAGCCTTACTCAAGTTACTAACTTTTTTAACATGTGCAACATCATAGGTTAATTGCAAGCAAAATGATGTTAGTACTACTTGCAAGGCCAACACCAGTTATTGATTTATTTTGAAGAAGAAAGAGCAATAAGTTTTAAAGTTTAAACACTATAAATTATTTTAATTAGACATTAAAACTGACAGGCTTGAATACAGCTCCAGAGTATGGCAGGATATGTACCCAAAGAAATTATCAAAATTATCTCTTAAAAAGCATCAGTTTATAACTAAACAGCATTAGTGGCATAAGAAAAGAATGATGCTGTAACAACTCATATAAAACTCTATCTATCTATAATCAAGAAAAATAAACAAGAAATCAGCAAAATAAAATATTCAGCATAAAAATAAAACTTGCACAATAGCCAAGAAACCAATTTCTAATTTCAATTACTGGTTCACTATTATCTCAACCTAGCAAGCTTGCAAAATGTATGCAACTAAAAAACATGACCATAATATAACTCATAAGAAAAATCCAAGTTCATCATTCATATCCGAGTAGAAACATACAGTTACTGACAATATGATTAATAACGAAGTACTATCTAGACAAAAGCAGGAAGGAGAGAAAAGGAACCAAATTTACAAGATTGATTACCTGCTTGCGAGGCTTGAGATTCTCTTTCCACTCTCTGACTTCTCGCTGATACTCCTCGTCCTGAGATTTCAACTTGTAAGTCTCATGTTCCATCAGCATTTTGCCTGTTAAAATACAAGAGAAGTCCATTATGAATGATGATATCATTCATGTATAAATAAGTCAACAACAACAACAAAATTCCATCATTCCTATTTCCCTAACAAATATGTACCATATCACATTTTCTCATATTAGAAAATCACTCCACAGCATTACAAAATCTAATTTATGAAGAGGAAAATTTGCAAACAATTATTGTAACTGCAGGTACATACGTTTCTCATTTTGTAGTTGTTCCAATTCTTTGGTGGCATATTCTGAGGCTGCCTGAAGCTCTTCCAACTTATGCTTGTGCTTCTGTTCTGCACGGCGTTTCTCCGCTTCATATCTGCGTTTCTCGTTCTCCTGGAACTATATTGAAAACAAACATGTATCTGTTAAAAAAAGGACATCAAATCCAATAGGCATGGCATATATGCACATGCCATGCCCACTGTGAGTTTACTTTATTAATTGTTTTTCCTGCCAATTCAAGGTAAAGTCAAATTGACTTTTTTGTGGTTAAGCACTAGCAAAGCTATCTATGTGCAGACATTCACAATTTTTTTTTTAATGAGCTCAGCATTTTTCCAGCAGCACTGAGGTAAGTATATATCACAAACAAGGTTATAGTAACTTTGTGTTTCCCTTTTCTTCCTCTTTACATCTGTTGTTTTCCCACTTATTTGAATTTTTTTTTTCTTTTAAACTCCTTGTATTTATTAATTTACTCTGATGTTCAAAAAATTCTTCATAGTTTTACCTTCATTCTTTCCATTCTACTATTTAGAAACAATACAGGCTTTCCAAAACTGCATGATTATCCTGTTGGAAGCGTGTTTAGCTAATAAAAAAATGTAAGGTCAGTCAACAGTGTAACTAATTAGCAAGTAATGTAACTGTAGGGCTTGATAATGGTGTGACTTCAATATAAATAGGGTGTGACTGTAAGGAGCCTAATTGTTTTGCTGAAAGCTTGGTTAGGAGTTCAATTATGTGCTTGTTGCAAGAGCATGACCTGAAGAGAGTGAGGCAGGCAACCTATTTTGAGTAAATGCATCTTTGTCTAGCTAAGGCATCAGTGGTTTGTTCCACCCACAGTATATATAACCAGGTAGCTCCACTTCCATTTAGCCTGTTGAACCCAAAAAATTAAGTAACTATTTCCCCAAAGTATTCTGACAGCTGTTCATGGTAAGGAACTCTTAGTTACCAAAAATAAAAGAAAGGAATTTTGGTTTTACTTCTGGTAATTATAACAATATCAAGTAAATTATACAAATAATAATGCATCTAGCTCATTGTTCAACAAATCTGTGTCATACTTTATGGTAAATATTATTTCAGTGCATTTTCTCTGAAAATAGTCCAGAAATAACAATGTTAAAAAAATACATCAAAACCAAGAAAAAAAAAATTTAATATTTGCAATGAATAAAGGTGATGAAGCAGGGCTTAGGTTAGAAGTTCCCAATTAGGATTTTCATCAAGAGTGGTTTTCCCTGTGTAAAAATAACTTGGTTCCACCTCATCCTGTGTACCCCAACTCCATGATATAAGAGGCTCAGTGATGCCATTAGCACAGGCAGGGAAGTGCCCTACTATAGTACCCCATAACATAAGCAAATAGGCATGCCACACCTACAGGTCAGCTTCAACTGGCCAAACACAGTACTATTAACTAGTAGCTGACTCAGCAATGCTGACCAGTCCATAACACAACCCACAATGTTTCCTTAGTCATATGACTAGGCCTGTCAGCTGTGGTTAGTTTCCAAGAGAATGCACATTGTGTGATGTTTAGGATGCCAGTGTCAACTTTGTGACTTAGATCATGCTTATAATTTGTGATTTTAGGTGTGTGTGACTTAGATCTGTGTCTCTTAATAGTATACAATTATTTGCCCCTATAGAGAATAATTAAAATTTCTTGTCTGGTGTGTTTTTGTTAACTCAATTGTTTCTGGTTTTAATAACCTCACAGAATGAGACAGGTTCCCCCTACATTGAGAGTAAAGGGTTTAATTATTGACAAACATTGACAATCTTTTTTTTCTTCTTCTTCTTCTTTTTAACCCATTGGTGATAGGTGTAGAAAACTTTAAAAAAAAAAAAAAAAAAAAAAAAAACTACGCTCCGCGAACCACAACAACGTGCTGACTTTGAGCGCGTGAGTTCGGTACATCAAGCCGAATCACTGCCTCGGAGCGCTTTGGCGCGCCGCCATGGCGGACAGCCGCACGCCACGGCGGACAGCCGCACGCCACGGCGGACAGCCGCACGCCACGGCGGACAGCCGCACGCCACGGCGGACAGCCGCACGCCACGGCGGACAGCCGCACGCCACGGCGGACAGCCACACGCCACGGCGGACAGCCGCACGCCACATTTCGAGCGTATTGTTATGACACCTATAGGTGTGACCCATCGGGAAGGGGTTAAGAAACAAACATACATACCTTCCTAATCTTATCTTTCTCATCATCATGAGAGTCTGGAAGATGAGTGGTGCTTATTCTCATGCTTTCACGGAACATCAGCTCACGAGCTTTCATCTCCTGACGGATGCGCTTTGGTAACTGCCTCTTTTCAATCTGTTAAAATAATAACCCCCCAAAAAGTTAAATTTACTAGTAAGAACAATATCTCGCCCATCATAACAAAATTTCCCTTTCCAACAATAACTTTTTCAAGTGCCCAAGAAGAGGAACAAAAACAATTCTGTCATAGAACTATGAAGCAAATTGTAATGCTGTACAAAATCCCTTTCCAAGGCAAGAAAGGCCCTAAATCAACTTGGTTTAAAATGAAATAAAACACATTAATTGCATGTAACTTGGCAAAGTGCAAAAATATCAATATCTGTCTAATTAATATAGGCACATTTATATATTTTCATATTCTTGAGATAATGATGCTTGCAATCAAGATTTTTTAAAGCACATTCCCTGTCAATTACTTCAATTATTATTTCAATTAATTCAGATTCAAGCCCTATGAAGTTAATAATTTAAACAGCACCAGGCTCAAAACGGAACTTACCTGCTGCCTCTTAATCAGTTCTTCTTCCTTCTGCTGGTTGACTCGTTTTACTTGTTCCAATTCCTTTTCATGCCTCAAAAGCATCTACAATTATATAAAGAGATATTTCACAATAAAACAAAAGTACATAATATTAGCTCACATGGCAATATCTGCCACTTCTTGTATTCATAAACACCAATTAAAATATCTGTTTAAAAAATATATATCTATGGATCTATACATGTCTAAAAACAATCTAGAGAGAAACAAACATGAATGCAAATGTTCAAACTTTCTCAATCTCTCTGCCTTTGTAAGTCAACTTCCATAATTTAAAGTAGAAGCAAGCATCCATACCTGATGTCTCTGAAGGAAGAAAATATCCTTGAGTTGTCTTTTAGCAAGTTGGTGTTTCTCATGGAGATGGCGCTCTTCCATCTCCCAAAGTGCAGACTCTCTGGATCTTAGTAACTGGTGTTTCTGCTGTAGGAACTGTCTCTCAAGGAGAGCAATCCTTTCACGGTGGTCATCACCTAGTCTCTTCAGTGACATCTAAACCAATGGTAACATGATTAGTTATGAGAAATTTGTAGGAAAAAGTGTCTATTTTCTATAACAATAGACTTTTTTCTTTCTTTCTTTCTTTTTTTTCTTTACTTTACTTTGCTTTTTCTTGGTAGTTCCTCTATTCAAAATACATAGCACACATTCAAGATGGGTGACGGTAAGAAACTACTAATATAGCATTTTTTGAGAGTCAAGAATTTTAGAAATGTTTACCAACCAACCAAAATCATATAAAGTAAAACAAAATAAAATAAAATATATAATAAAATATTATTATAATAAAATATTGATTAATATAATAAAAATATTAATAATAAAAAATAACAGTTATATTTACACATGAATACTTAAAAGTATACATCAAAATTAAAAACAATAATGTATCGGGAAAAAAAACAAGAAATAATAGCCACCTATACATGGTTTTTAGACTCAAAAATTTTGGTATAGTAGAGCACTTATAACTACTACTCCAAGATAATTACCTCATGAGCTTCATTAAGTCGTTCAAGGAAACTCTTCTCTCTCTCACTTTGTTCATGATCTAATCGTTCTTTACGAGTTTTGAAGGCTTCTTTACGCTTGTCCTGTAAATAAAAAATGGATTAGTCTACTTCATCTTTTTCCTTTCCAATTACACCTTTGCTTCTCATAATATAAGACAATTATAACTTACAATTTTAAACAATGGCTTGGAATAATAAATAGAAAAGTAGTAGCCTTTAAAATACAGGGATATCTATGCATTATTTCTCCAAAAATAAAAACATGAAATGCCTTACTTTGGGAAGCAGGTCAATTTCTTGCTTTAGGAGCTTCAACTCAGTCTTTAGTGATTCCCTGAAAGCCTTAAGCTCTCGCTCTTGTTCTGCCCGGATCTTTTTGCTGGCATTCTTTAGCTCGATCTCCTGCTGGGCTTCGGCCTTTTCCACCTAACAAGATAAGAAGGTATTTTTAGGTTGATTTTTTTATTTCTCTTTATAAACAATAACAACATTCTGATGACCCTCTGTCAGAATGGAATCAGCAACAAATGTCTTCTGGTTTTGAAATGGTGAGAGGAATATGACTATTACCCCTTCTAATAACTTAGAATCAGGGAATTGTCAGGGCCCTGTGCATGCAATCATACTGTCTAAATGTTGCAAGCAATTCTGACCATTTACCTCTATTAAAAGAATAATACCTAATATCAATCAAATGCAAATTCTATACAAAATGGATAACACAGTTCTTTAACACACTTAACTAACCTCTAGCATCTATTTCGTTTAACCCCTAAACGGTAGGTGACATTCTCATTTTAGGAAATAAACAGGTAATATGGCTACAGTCCATTCCTCTCCTAAACCCACATCCACAAGAAGCAATTTGCTGTGCCATTGTGCATAGGCCTCGCAGTTACTGGATAATCAGCATTCCTTCACGTCTTTAAAGCTCCAGATGACAATGATGATGATGTGATGATGTGACAATGTGATGATGATATGGTGTGATGATGTGTAATAATGATGATATAATAATGAAGATGTGATAATGATAATGAAGATAGTGATAATGGTAATCATAATGACAGTGATGATGACTGTGATAATGAAGATTTGATGAGTGATAATGATAATTTTAATGATAGTGATGATGACTTGCTTGCCCCACACATATATCAACAAAATACTGTGCTCCTTTTTTATTCTTTTGTGAAATGTCTTTGCAAATAGAAGGCTCTGCTAGTGCTTAGCCACTAAGGAGTCAATTAGCAGACCTTGTAACCTTAACCGATTTCACCTTTCCTTGAATTGGCAGGAAAAACGTTTATTTTTTACTAATGCAACGAATAGCAATGGTGTTATTTTTATCATAAACATTATAATTACTTTAATGTTATAGACATTAGTATCAGCAATATAAGATAACATAAGATATTTTCAAAAATCAAGGAAAAGGGTAAACAGGCGAGACAGGCAGTACTCGTAATTGGCTCATTGGTGCCTTAGTACAAGTGTAGCCATCTACGTGTAAAAACAATTAATAAAGTAAACTCAGTGGGCATGACATGTACATACATGCCATGCCCGTCGGATTTGGGTTAAACAGACATGTAGCCCATTGTTTAGGGGTTAATCATCTTCCTATATTGGGAGTTATAAAATGTGCATATGTATCCACTGGCATGCATATTCACAAAGCAAGTGCCACCTTTTCCTGGTCCATGCTTGATTTTACTGTGAACTATATTTCATTCACTATAATTTCCACCCTAATTCTCTTACAAAAATTCTAAATAATTTTCCAATATACAACAAGTAATACCAAAAATATATATAAGTTATAAAATGCTATTAGGAGACCCTGAAATGACTGCAGACACGTCATTCAACAATTCTAACAAGGAAGGTGATTTCTAGTGATGGTAAGCCTGATTTCCAACAAGTATTTTGTCATATTATAATACTAGTTTTCATTCTTTCCTATTTCAAGCAAACACAATAATCTGAAGTAATTCTGGTTGCTTGTTTATTATCTGGGTTTGTATCTATGAAGATTCTCAAGAAATTTCTTAATTTCTCTCCTGACAGTAAAAAAAAAAAAAAAAAAAACCTAGGAATTGTTGGACAAATCTCAGGAAACATCATTAAAAAAACTGAAACAATATATAAGCTAGGTAAAAAGTAAAATAATTATGTACTAATTAAATGGAGTTTAAGTAAAACATGTATGGTTTTTCCTTCCCTTCCTCTATCTTCATCATGATTCATGTATGAGAGCCCATTATATGGTGAACAAATGGAGAATTTAGTAATGAAGTTGGAAATTCCGCAATGATCAGTAATTGTTTACATTAACCCCTTGGTGACGGGTGAAGAATCATTGATCACTTTGGCGATCAATGGCAACGCGGCGACTTTGAACACAGGAGTTCGGTACATCGAGCCGAATCACTGCCTCGGTGCGCTTTGGCACACCGCTGCGGCATACAGAAGCATGCCACATTTCAAGCAGTTTGTTATGACGTCTAGAGACGTGACCCGCCGTGAAGGGGTTAAGCAATTGAAAAACAAAGCCAGTTTTGAATGCAAGTAGTCATGACCTGTTTTTCCAATTATATACCTATATCTATATTTTATCTCTTTTCATCTCTATCTTTGTATGCAGCATACTACTGGATAAATCAAGAAAACTACTATTAGTGACTAACTACACTAACATTTGAATTCTTTGGCATGAATTGCTCCATTAGATATTAAAAGCAGCCTAAATTTTGTTCATACTATTTTCTATATTTCTAATGTACCACTATACTTTTCATCTTCTAAGTGGTATATCAAACACTATACTAAAAGAGGAATATCATAGTGCTGATACATTATTACCAGTACCAATATTAACATCCTAATACTATTAATTCAATATTAATTTGAATTAACCCCTTGGCAATGGGTTAATTACTTGACTTGACAGTAGGTTCTACGTGACCTCACCTGATTTCCTCATTTCTTTATTATTTTTTTCTAATGCTATTATTATCCCTATTGTTATCATCACCATTGATGTTAACCTTATCATCATAACAATAAATTACTAATAACAAGAATAAATAAACCTTTTGAAAATCAAGGAAAAAAACAGGTAAGGACTAGGAATTTACTCATTGGAGCCATCTAAGTGGCTCCAAGTAGACATGGCATGTATGCTATCCCAGCAAAGAATTATTACATAATACTGATCAAGACCATTAATCAATAATATCTAATAATGTGATTCCTCAATGCTAAGACTTTCTAAAAAATCTAAAAAATCTAAAAAAGTATTCCTCATCAAGAGTTTAACGTCGGCATATTGCTATATAGCATTCTTTTGAGAATGAAAATGTTTGTATAGTTCACAATCTAAGCAACTACCTTTAAGACACCTTGACAGCACACAACTTTTTATCTGCCAAGACCAATGCTAGGAAAGCCAAAGTGTTCCTAGGAAAATTCCTACAAGGATAAGAATGACATTAGGATGTCCTATCAACTTTGAGAATCTTTATAAATACTGGCCCTGGCCTATGTTTGACAAAGAAAGTCATTATAGACCGTCACTGACTGTAAAGGCTGTAAAATTAAATAAAACAAAGAATAAGCTATCTGGAAAAAAAATTGTACATAAATCAACCATCCGATAATAGGTGCAACACACATATAGATGGAAGGGCAATTACTGCAGACTTCACATGTAATCTGAAACCTGAGTCTTTCTTTGTATTTCATTTAAATCTATACATATAAAGTAAACTAATTCATCCTTCAATCTAAAGTTTAAGAACAGTTACCAATAACAACACCCTAAATTAATTTTTCTAAAAGTGCAATTTTATCTAAATATTAGATTCTGTGAACCCTATTTCCATTGAATGTACATGAAAATTGAAATCTCCTTCACCATATTAACAGAGTAATATGCACTTCCTTCACAGCATGATAATTATAAACCACTTACCTAAGTACCCTCCAGCTACACTGTGAAAACATTCTAGCTCACTCAGTTGCCAATGAGTGCACAATCCACACATAAATCTGAATATTTCCATACAATAAATAAATATGGTTATAAATGCATCCTTAAAGTCAATCATAATGGTTGCAATTCTCCAAGGAACACTTGATGTTACTAAGAAAGCCTACCATCTACAAGTGAAAGTTAACATCATTAATGCAAGTAGTAAGAGATCACATCATTGCAGGAGTGAAACAAATCATAAATAGCAATGCATAATGACATACCCCACACCATTGACTGGGAGGGATATCATCTTTCTCAAAAAGTAACCTGCCTGGTGTCATTACTTGATACAGAGACCTACAGTAAAGGAAAATGCTCAAGTTTTCAAACTTCTACTTATAAACACCAATGATTAAGTGCTCAAAGTTGTGACTGACATGACAAATGAGCTGGGGACAAATGTGGAAACTACCCTATATTACTAACCAATATTTAATAGCAAAATCACTGAGTTAAATAGCTGTCATGAGAATTTCAGCTGAAGGCTGGGGTGACAGAAATGACTCCCCAAGAGTGCACAAAGCTCTTGGAGTGTGATTAGACTCTGTGGGCAATTAGAAAAGGGCTCTAGTAATATTTCCATTAATAAACAAATGTGGAATGTACCTGTCATGAGCCATGACTGGAAGATCATCAGCTCCAAGGGGGATACTATTTCTGTGATCAAGATCCTAATTAAACCCAGTTTGGTTTATACAAAATTGAATGTTAAGGAAAAAAAAAATAAAAATGCAACAAATAACAAAATGTTAATTATTGTCATTATTGTTGCACTGACTTATGGACCACTTACAGAGGTAATATTGAGTCATTACCATCTGGATACAGCCTATCAAATGACAAATACAGACATTTGAAAATGCAGAAAGATATACTAATTTTGAAAAGGAGAGGCATGGGGTCTTGTCACCAAACATGAGTGTTCATGTGTTCCTGGCCTACAAGCCACATACCTGTGAGAGTGGTTGCTCAAGTAAGCCTAATGTACTGATTTTGGGCCACTTGTGGGCAGTGAAGCACCAGGATCCATGGGGTTGGTTAAAAGCAGTTTGGATTCTGCACCCAATCCATCAAATATTGTAGTGGAAATTAGTTTGGAGTTACAATTAGCATCAGACGCTGATGGACTAGTTTCTTATATAATGGCTTGTAATTAGCTCACTCTTAGGTCTGAATCAGCATAAAAAACCTACATGCTCATAACCTAACATGCCACTACACACACTGATATGAGAGCATCAGTGATCCATATGGCTCCTTCTACAGGGGGCCAGAACCCAAAAGATACCACCTCCTGGCAATTTCAGACTTACTAATGCTAGCATCATTATCTAGATACAGCAGGTCAGGACTTTAGTTGAAGATCCTCCTAGACCAGCGATTTCAATCTTTTTAAATATACAGCACAATGAAATGGTGCTAATCTGCCAAGGTAGATTAGTTTTATATAAATTACTTATAAAAATAAATCTGAAATATCAATAAGAATAACTGGGTTCATGATGAAAATATTAAACGCAATACCATATATGGCAGCTTCTTTTCAACCCTCCACAAGTTCCCTGTCATACCTCATGATCTACAATTGTTGAATACCACTGCTCTAAACTGAATATCAGACTATATGTTGTCTGCAAATTTAAAGAAAGTAAACTCTAAAATTACTGATAAAGCTAAACATATAAAACTGCACTGAAATAGCATACCCAAGTAAAGTACTATAAAAGCAAATAAAAAGAGGCAAAATGCATATTCAAGCATAATCATAGGAATTTTCTATACTGAAATTAGATGTATTACATCATACCCATCCAGAACTATAACCTGCCCTATTTGTTGAGAATCATAATTTGGTTTACCAATTCCTCTTTAAAATAAACTTGGTATTCCATGGAACATCAGAAGAAATAAACATATGTAGGATCCAAGGGGCCATGTTGGGGGAAAGGATCACTACGACATATATTAATCTAAAGAAGTGAAATTTACCATTATCAATTCTGTCAAGACATCATTTAAAGATACAAAAATTAAATAATTGTGTTTTTTAGTGCATATGTATATATAAATCCTATATCAAATAAAAACATCTGAATACACACATGGAGAGAAAATTAATAAAATAATACAAAGACTATGAACCCATAAAAAGTACCAGAAAGACAGAAGGCATCCATAAAACCTTTTACATCATTCAGGATCTTAAATAGAATCTGACCTGTTGTTTTTGCTGTCTATTCAATGCTTCAACTTCTGTGTCATATCCCCGAAGCAGCTGTTGTTTCTCTGCTTCAAACTTCTTCTCTTGTTCAATCTTTGCGAAGTTTGCCTTCACTGCCAATTCTTGAAACTGTTTTTGTTCCTGCTTTTGCAGAATCTTCAACTCACGCAGTTCCTGTTTTCTTGCTAAGTGTCCAGATGAAAGTGTGCCATCTTCATCATCCCCATATATTACCTTTATAAAAAATACAATAATGATAAATCATTAGATAACTGCAATTCTTTGCACAAGATATGTTGTGCAAGAATTCTGAAAATTAATCATGTAAATGATATATTCAAAACAAGACAGAAGAAATGTTGTTCATACCATGAAACTACAACAAAAGAAATCAAATAAGTTACCAAATACTTATTTATTTTATAGTAATAGAAACGAAATTTGCCATCCCTGTCCTTTGAAATTAAATAACTATTTTTTAATTACATAATAACTATATCAAAACCATTTTACCTTGCTGGTGGTGGTTGTGACAACTACACCATCAATCACAAATTTCCTAGTACGTTTCCTTGTCTTCTTGCGAAGTGCCACTAAATCGTTCTCCTCTTTGGTTCGAGCAGCTCTGTTTTCCCTATTCTTATCAACAGGCTTGAGAGCAACATCTTGTTTGTCTCCAGCTGGTGGTCTTCGGAGTACCACTTCCTCTGCTGGCTCCTCCTCTCTCTCACGTGGTTTGTTCTCCTTCTCAGAGCTGGCTGTACTTACATTATCCCAATCCGACCTGTGAAAGAAATGTTCAATGTTTATTTCTCAGACTGAATACATGAGTTTCTGATAAGAACTAAGAATAAATCACATCATTACACACTTTCAATTGCAAGGAAATAAAGATTCAGCAACAGATGAACTCACTTCTCTGATGATTTATGGTTGTCCTTTCCTATACCATTGGGTAAAATCTTCAAACCAGGGGATCCTGCTACTGTGGTACTGTTACGTGTAGGAATGTTTTGGTGCGTGGGGGTAGAAAGGGTAGAACCTGTGGAGAAGCCTGATTCTATGGAAACCTCACTTTCCACAGTTGATTCTCTAACCAACACTGGTCTAGTTTGGTTATCCTTTGGAGTCTGGAAATAAAGAAAAAAGATAATGAAATCTGAAGTATTTCTTCACTGTAAAAAAATGACAACACTGGCAAAAAAAAATCAAAAGACACTCATACAATTAACTTAGCTACTTACTTTTGATTCATTATGTTCTGAATGATCAAACACATCATCATCCACATCTGTTGCCCCTACAGTGGTTCCTTCAATCAGGAGTGACATAGTAGGTCTGTTTTCTTCTTCAGCTGAACTGACAGATCGACCAGTTGATGGAGTTCCTGCACTGAGATTGGACATATTTGAGATATTAGAAGAAGTCTCAAGATGTCCATGGTTGTCATTTTCATTCTGACCTGGCAACTTGCTGGTGGGGTTTGTCTGTTGCTCTGACACAGACCAGGTAGGTGCCTCCTGTGCTTTGGTTGGCGTCTGTTTTGGCAAGTCTGTTGTTTCTGCTAAGTCATCTACAGCTACTACAGAGATGTGTGTGGTGTCATTTACATTCTTGGCACGTGTTGCAACACCCACATCTTCGACTTCTTCCAAGGTGATCTCATAACGTGATCTACAAAGTTAAAATCATCACTTTTTTGTTATCAGGAAAAAATAAGTATTCCTTTCACTTTTTTAACATGCTTGTACTAACATTCCTAAAAACTAAACTCAATTCTTTATTACTATTATAATAATTAAAGTATTAAACCACATAACTGCTAACATGTATGCATATACAATCTCAGTATATACAGCTAGATCATTTTATGAAGTAAAAAACATGCACAAAAAGATGAATCCATGCATATATTCATAATAAGTAGAGCTATGTATATATCTTACTTTGAGGCAGCTTCTGGCTGGGAGTCTGCATCATTTGTTAGTATGGAAGAATTAGAGATCACAACTTCACTTTCATCAAGCTTATGGCCATCATTGGTGATAACTTGAACTTCCACCACACCTTCATCTTTATCTGTTTGGAGAAGAGAAAAGTAAATATCTGAGTCATATTGTACCTACCACACTGATATATATCTATATGAACATCGTATCTACAAAATGAAACAATGGCATTGTACAAATCATATTTAGGTGAACAATAAATATTTTATAGCCAGTAATTATTAAAAAGCACTACAATTGTATATATTACAATCACTACATTAACAATTTATCATTTAACCCATACAAAAAAAAAATTGGCTTGAGGGGCAGGTGATGTGAACATGCTGTCATGGGAAAATTTGGTTGTGGGCCAGGATGACAGGAACTTGCTGTCATGAAGGACAGTGACGAGAGACTTGCCACAAGGCACAAACCTCTTGGTAAGTCATTAGACTCATTTGGCATTTTGAAAGGGGCTTTTGCATTATTTCCCTCAATAAACAATTGTGGAATATAGTGTTTGTAAGCCATGACTGGAAGAGCACAGGCTCCAGCAAGGAAGCCATTTCCATGCTCAGCATCCTATTCCTGGCCACTGTGACTGGCAGCATAGGCTGGCTGTATTATAGAAAATTGAATAAAAAAAAAAAAAATTACACAAATAACAAAATCTTGCTATTATTATTTCTGCCCTGAGTTATGGACTACCCAGAGAGATTACCAGCTGGATAAAGCAAATCAAATGACAAATATGGACATTGGAAAATGGCAAAAAAAAAAAAAATGCTTATGCATAAAATGAGAAAATAAACATTGGAAAGGGGAGCCACCAAGTCTTGTCACTGTACATGTGTTCATGTGCACCTGGCCTACAAGCCACGCACTCATCAGAGCAGCCACTTACATAAGAAACCAGATCCAATGGGTTAAATGATATCATAATTATGTATTACAATACATATAATGCAGCCTTTATAATATGTACAGCTTTGAACTTCCAAATTGACTTTAAAGCATGCTTTCATGGGTAAAACAATAACTCAGTTTAGGTTAGTTCTACAAAACAAATACCAAAACCAAGATCAGTATAATCCCTGCTATTTATATATATTTGGTCTGATTCCTAAATTTCAGCCTTAAAATTTTAAATCACAAAGCCAGTTATTCCTACATAAATACAGGAGTTCTTTGAAAAGAAGACAAGACCCATTGCATTGAATTGTTTCTAGACATTCTGATTATGAATACCCAAAAGGAGGACATCAATGAATTAAAAGGAGACACATTTCATAAAAATAAATGGAAGTCTTCCTGGAACAA
>NC_061821.1:11771596-11781596 GCF_019202785.1 Penaeus chinensis
GTGTTTATGTGTGTGTGTTTATATGTGAGTGTGTGTTTATGTGTGAGTGTGTTTTGGTGTGCATGTTTTTTGTGTCTGTTTTTGTGCATGTCTGTTTTTGTGTGTGTGTTGTATGTGTTTTTGTATGTGTCTTTTTATATGAGTGTTTTTGTGTGTGTTTTTGTTTTAGTGTGTGTGTTTGTGCGTGTGTGTTTGTGCGTGTGTTTTTGTGCGTGTGTTTTTGTGCGTGTGTTTTTGTGCGTGTGTTTTTGTGCGTGTGTTTTTGTGCATGTGTTTTTGTGCGTGTGTTTTTGTGTGTGTGTTTTTGTGCATGTGTTTTTGTGCATGTGTTTTTGTGCGTGTGTTTTGTGAGTGTGTGTATTTTTGTGAGTGTTTTTGTGTGTATTTTTATGAGTGTTTTAGTGCATGTCTTTTTGTGCATATGCATGTTGCCCTGTGAATGTTGCATGTGCATGTTGCAAATTCATGTCCATGTTGCCTTTTGAGTGGGCTAGTTCATGTGAATGTGCATTTGTGCATTTTTTAAAATCAATATGCCAAAAAATGAATCCTCACCTCCTTTTCCTCCTTCCGTGGGCTAGGAGGTTTCTCTTCTTCAATTCTCTCCTTGTTGTTGGTCTCCTGATCTTTAGCTAAAAAACAAGGAAATGCATGAGTCAAAATCAAGTTACATCCCTACTATGCACTTTTTTTCTTTTTTTTTGAAAATTAGTAGAATAAAGAAGAAAGGAGTACTTTTCAAAATTAATACTGAAATATAAACTCAAACTATAATGTGAATTACTACTGTAGGTGCTGTACACCAACAAACAGTAGTTCAACACATTCCACACGAAAATATAAGATTTACAAATATACACAAAAAATTCACAAGCTAGGAAGAAAAGCAATAAAAATTGAACATATAACTTACTGGTATTGGCAGAGTTAATGGGGAAGGTGTAGTCCTGACTAGAATCATCTTGACTATGCCGGGAAGTGCGCTGATCCTGGAAAACCCAGGAATCATGAAGGACGTATAACATACATAAATGCAATATTACACTGCTGAGTACTTTGTATTATAAAATGAACCAAGAAACAATTGTTAAATACATAACTGTTCTCTTAAAAATGGACACTACGTAAATACAGAATAGTTATAATTCATACAAGTTCTACTCTCTCCTTATTAAGGATTCTATATGCATAGACTTTCCTTCTGTTTTTTTATTGCTATCAACCAAAAGTTTTTTTATTGAAAAAGATTGCAAAGAGAACTAAAGTCTACCAAGTATCTACAAAACTGGCTTACCACCTTTATATATCTTCAGACAATTAGAAATTACAAATCCATTACAAAAAGGTATACAAAGTATAACTCATTTATGAAACCAAAAAAGAACAAAATATTAAAAGCCTTGTAATTCATGGGCATTATACATGATACATTATAAATTTCTAAAATTTGACATGCTTCTGGTATCAGGAATCTTCATTTTTCATAAAAGAATCTTTCATAAAGCACCAATGAGCAAAAATATTTCTGAAATATAACTATCAATTAATAAATATGAAGTGCAAAAGAAAATGTCCAGAACATGCGATGTTTCCAGTTGTCGAAGCATGCCACAATAAGCTCATCCGAGTAACAGATCCTCAGGAAAGGTGGCCATGGGATCAAAATAAAGCCATAAAAGACAGCAAACACTAACTAACAACACAGCATGAGCAGATCTACATATACATTTTAGCATTTTTTAAAGCATTTCTTTGACTTTTTTAACAGATATCATATAATGCCAATCAAGAGGAAAACCAATCATTTCATACTGCTATGCTGAGCTTCTTTACACAAGTCGGATAAGCCACATTAACTGAAGACTTATATTTCTTTTCACATACTTCTTTGTATGCGAATTAACAAATAGCACCAGAGACATTCTTCTTAGATAATAACCATGAAGGTAGCTTTTGCTAAAATTGTGCATTTCACCAACGATGTATTTTTCTCCATTTGGTTAGTATCAGTCAAGAAGCTTTATTGACTGACTCCAATTGAGTAAGGAAGCTTCTAGCTATGAAGCTGGGATGTGACCTACCTCTGGCAGTATGGCCAGGTCCGTGGGGGGGCACTCAGTGGGGTCAAAAGAATGGCATGTAAATAGAACCAGCCATCTAGCTAACTGTTAAACTTAATCTTTCCAAATAGGTCATCATCAAATACAGTATAAATATACTGAATATCACTACTAATCATTTAATGCCCAGTATCTGATAGACAAACATAAAAATCAATAAGAATCTACTGGCTTTAACCATTTTTCAAGTGATTATCAACAGGGAAAATATATTTTATTTGAAATTTAAGAGCATAGACATCAAAAAGATAATTTTCTCTTATATCAAAATAGAGACAATGAAACACCTATTAACCGCTTGATGACACCCATCTGTGCATCATTGCAGCAAACTGGAGTGTCCTGTTTTCTCATTATGTCAGGTAGATGTCAGACTGATCCTAGGTGTCTTGGTGACCTTGAACTAAAGTACCAGCTTAGAAAGCTGATAGGTTCAAGGAGATTCTTTTTATCTTTACAAATTGTGTCTCCCTCTTTAGGGATACCAGGCTACCAACACCCACTGGATTCTTTACAAACCCTAATGTCCTTTTTTTGGGAACATCTTGAAAAGAGGTCAATTACCTCAAGAAGCATTTAAGTTATTGTCCATACACATACACAGAATCATTACAAATGAGACCACTATTAAAAAGAACAAAAAGTCAGTATCATCAAGAAAATATACATAATTTACCCATTATACATTCACTAAAATGAACAATCTAATTATATATTTGTTACTCTATCAGAATCTCAGTTTTTTTTTCGTAAACCTATAGTCATATTTGTTCCCACTGAAATGCCTTAAAGAAAATGATACAAGAGCGTATCTATGCATGCACTTAGCTAGAGACACAATAACAGCTCACAATCTCTCATACTTCTTCAACCCAAAGTTGAATGGCTCAGTAAAGTACAAGAGATGGTGTACAAAATGAGAATAAATATTTCCATCAGAAATTAATCATTCTCATTTTTACCTTTCTCAACAATTGTCATAATGAACTGTGTCAATCCAATTCATTCTAAATCCTTTTCTCATAATACTTCACATTTCAAGTTTCAAAAATATTTTTCAGTTTTCTAATCCAATCACACCCCCAATTGTGAGAAAAAGGGATAGAAGACACCAAAATGAAGGTGAACTTCATGCTCATGTCCTGCAGAATTATTTATTTTTTGCTTACTCTCCTTCCCTTTTCAGTAAAATAAAAGAGAGTGAAAAAATAACAGAAAGCAGTGGCTAAGAGGCACAACTTTGATAAAACATAATCTGTTTTCTTTGCCTCCATGGTCATGCAATTTTTGAATAGCAAAATTTTTTCAAAGGATCAATAAGATCACTTGTTTGTAGCTATGGGTTTATACTGATATTTATCTATATTATATCCATATCCATTATTTTTGTATTCCTTTACTTGTCAATTGGCACCAGCTCTGAGTCAGTGGCCATTATCATTCACAACTATCCTCCAGTCAGCAAAGTGTTTTACCATGTAAAGTGTAACTTATCTACTTCTGATCTGACAGCAACTGCCCACTTAAGAAAAAAAGGAAATTGCTAACAATTACCTTCTTTATCATATCTTAAATTAGCTTTCCCTCACTCAAACATATATCAAGCCACAATATAATTAAACCTGTCATTGGTCATTCAAGGCTGGGGTACATGACATGGATTTCTTTAGTATAGTAAACCTATCCCCACTACTCTCAGTCAATTTGAAACAATATGTATGGAGTGTGCCTGAAGCTAGCATACTTCCTGCATCAGTAATAATATAATAGCCTGTGCCTTTGAAAAGGAAACTATCAAAGAAAAAACATAAACCTTAAGAAGAATCTGTGGCAGACACATGCGGGTGAGGGGGGCAGTCACCTCCACCAATAATTTTCAAAAAAAGTGAAAGTTTATTCCACATTCCCCTCATACAGACATTTGCTCTGAAAAAGCCCTGTATGCTGTGGCAAAATACCAGCACTAATCTTTGGTACTTTTGTAATTTTGATGTCTTCTCATTGCATTGCGGTGTTCTTGTTCTGGTTTAATTTTTAAAGTCGTCACAAGTATACTTTTGAGGATCTGGTGAATAATTTTTGCTCCCCCCCAAAAAATGCAGTATCTGCCACTGAGAAAAATGAAACCGGACATTACGAAGTTTGCTGTACATACTCTCTGGGTATATAAATAACCGAGATATGCATGGACTGCTTGGCCTCACTCGCTTCTGCGATTATTGCCAGCATTCTGTGCATGAATTCAGAGAAAAATCAGCTTTAATCAATAAACACGGCAGGTCCACAACTGCTATGCTCCCCTCGTGTGCATACAACCTTGTCCCTTTAATAACACAAAGACATTAAATGTTTACAGATATAACAAAATACTCATCAGGAATAATTCTTTAATCATATGTGAACACTTCAGGCCAATGGAAATACGTTCTTTTTTACCGGAAGTGTCACATCACTTAATGCAAAACCAGCAGGCATGGCATGTACTAGTATGCTATGCCCACTAATTAATTGTTCCTATACATAGATGGCTCCACAAGTACTAAGTCACCAATGAACCAACTACGAGTACTGCTTGTCTCACCTGTTTACCCGTTTCCTTGATTTTCGAAAATATTTTACGTTTTTTTATATAGCAGCTACTTATGTCAATAACATTATAGTAATCATCACGACTATAATAAAAATAAAACCATCAATATTTATACCATTAGTAAAAAAAAAAAATAATAATAATAATAATTTTCCCGCCAATTCAAGGAAAGGTGAAATCAGGTGAGGTCGCAAGGACTACTAATTCTTTTGTGGCTAAGTACTTGCAGAGCCATCTATATGCAGAGACATTTCCCAAAAAATTCTAAAATGAGCACAGCATTTTCCCAGTGGCATTGAGTTAACAAAGAGCAGAAAAACTAACAAAGAGAAATAGATCTTTCTATGTGAAGAGAAAATTGAAAAAATAATAATTATAATAAATGAAAATGGAAAAGCCCTACATCCTAAACTAAGAATACCCAAAGTCCAGTGTCCACAATTTTGAAGCCTTGTATGAAAATGCTGTGAAAATTAACAATCTAAAGTGTATGAGAAAAAGCCTCGGCACATAAGTGACTATACTGATGGCTATATTTGTATGTAGTAGATAGCATGTGCATACAAGCAAGCAGACAAAAAATATGAACTGTTAGTTTTACTGCTTGCCAAATACATACTGGATTATTTCTCACAATTCCTTATTCTTATCCCCTTCCCCTTAATAATATAAAGAGAAGAATAAAAAGTTGTTCATCACTTGGTTTACAATCAAGATTTGTTGAAAGGAGTGTTGATAATACTTCCTAGTGGTTTACAATAAAAATTTGTTGAAAGGAGTGTTGATGATCTCCTAACATTCCAAAAGACCAAGGAACAGCACTTCCATGGGGGAAAGAGACTGGTGAGATGGTTTGTTGGAGACTTAATCATGTTATTAAGTTAAATGTCATACTTTATACCTGCGTATATACACATAGTCATACATCCATACATTCATTAACATCCACATACAACTCCACATATATAAATCATACAAACATAAAAGAAAAAAAAAATCAAAATCACTTGTACGCTTATACATGTGCATGTACATGTGCATGTGCGTGTGCATGAGAGAGATTGTTTGTATGTTTGCATGTGCATGGATATGTACATGCTTGTGTACGAGTATGCCTGTGTGTGCACGTGATTATGTATGTGCAAGTGGGATGTGTCTGTAAGTGGGCATGCGCATGCAAATGGATGCATGTGTGCAGGTGGGCAAGAGAGTGCTAGTGGGTGTGTGTGGCCATGTGCATGTGTGTACTTGAGCATGCATGTGTGGACTTGGGAGTGTAGGTGTGCGCTTGAGCATGCATGTGTGTGCGTACAACACACATACAAGTGGGCAAGTCTGTGCAAGTGGGTGGATTAGTGCAAGTTTGCGTGTTTGGACATAATCGGGCATGTATATGTATTAGCATGCATGAGTATGTGTGTGCACATTAGTATGTATTTATGCATGCATGTATAAGTGTGGGTGCTGAACTTCATATGGGTGAGGGTGTGCTTATAGGGAAGTTCCATTCTTATACAAATACATTCAGATACATCACACATGCATGCACACGCACGCACGTACACACACTCACATACGTACACACACTCACATACATACACACGCACACGCACATGCACGCGTGTACACGCACACGCACACGCACACGCACACGCACACGCACACGCACACGCACACGCACACGCACACGCACACCCACACCCACACCCACACCCACACCCACACCCACACCCACACCCACACCCACACGCACACGCACACGCACGCACGCACACACACACAGTATCAATGTTCACAATAATATAGATATAAATACAGATAAACACAAACAGATATGAGCAAAAAAAAAAAAATATACTGCAACATGACAAGTAGAAATAGGGGTAAAAACACTAAGATCTAGCACTGGTATAACACCAAGCAAAGTACAGCAATTCTTACCAACTCTCTTATATTGATCCCTCTTTTTCCTCTTCCCCTTCTGAAGGCATGGAAATAAGCAAAGAGGGTGTGCTAGGGACAGGGGATCTTAGTGCAAAAGCTTTTATAATCAACTCAAGGAAGAAAAACAGCTGGATCATTCCAAAAACATTTTCTCAGAAGTGTTACTCTTCTCAAGACTAGCTCTAAAATTTACAAAAGCTATTACTGAACATGAAAAATTATGACAGGGAATTGAACCATTCTGAGTAAATGTTATGGAAACACAGACTTTTCATCCAATGAGGGGCAAATAAATCAACAAGTTACTTGGGCAAGTATTAAGCATCTGTAGGAAATACATTTTTCTTATCCATAGCAACAACAAGTCTGAGAAGAAAAATCATTCAATATCATTTCCTTTACCATATTACAATGAGAAAATCAGTGAAGAACTAATGAGCAGGAAATATGCACAACCAAAATTTCAAATCAGCACTGTTAGTAATTACCAGCATATACCAAACAAGTCTTGTTACTGCAGAACTAGTGCTGCTTCAAAATGATGGGCCAGTAAAATATATATGACTGTATATCACAAAGCATTACTTTGAGTTATATGAACAAAAAGTGTATACACCAAGCCCCATTGTAAAAAAAGAAAGAGACATTCATATATTAGCCATTAAAAGTGTTACTCTGAATACCAATCAATCAAACAATCAACACTGCAGAATATTTAATTCATTTTTGCATGCTATTTCCCATGTAAGTGGAGAAAAAAAGTGATGGGACTGTGCCTCTAACATCAGAAGTGCAGACACTAATACCCTGCCCCTCCCCATAGGAAGTGAAGAGTTGGCCAGTGACTTGAAATGCTATGTATGTAGTGCTAAGAATAGTTAACATTTAAAATACTAACAACTGTCAATGCAATCTTATAAATAAATCCCAACTAACAAACTGACTGAACATTTCGGTCCACATATAGTTTGCTTTTAATCTGAATTTGTTTCTTAATGCAAACATCCAAAGTCCCATTCTTTACACACTGAATTCAATCTTAACCTTAATATCCATAGTCCAAGACTACAAATTTCAGTAATTGAGAGGTAATTGAAAATGTATTTATGTATAAATAATTTGCAAGTAATATTCTATTACTTAATATATATCTTTAAACTTGAATCTGATATTTTGCACCAATGCCCTAAAATAAGTGAACACTACCAGAGAAGCCAGTGGCTAATAGTCTCAGGTGTGTTTGTAGGTCCATAAACCCTTGTCCAAATACTCACGTCTGCATCATCCTCAACATCTTCCTCAACAACCTCTGCTTTGTACTCTAACAACAGGTCACGAATATACTTCACATCCACTTCTCTGTCAATGAATGGGTGCTGGAAGAGGAGATGATGATATTTAGATTTAGCTTACATAAAATTTTACATTAATGCAAATTTATGTTAATTTTACTGTTGCTATCCAATTCATAATGCAAACTTGAGTTATAAACAAAGTACTATCACTTTATTTTAATTGTGATAATAGCACAACCCTTTGAGGTATATATTTTTCAATCAAGTGAACATGAATTTTGCTACATCAAGAAAACAATCACAAAGTTCAAAATTATGGTGCAAGCTTCAAATTCACTTCTACCACATAAATAAATCTAATGATATTTTATCGATCTCCATGCCACATTTCCTATTTTCTTTAAATAACAAGCATAAAGGAGAAACATCCTCCATCTCCATTGAATATCCTTGGATATTCTACTTACCTTCAAAAGTTCAGTAGCACTTGGTCTAAGAGCTGGATCCTTTGTAAGGCACTTGGCAATGAAGTCATTGAACTCCTTGGAATATCTGAATAAAAATGCAATGCACCTTTAGCATTCCTATACTTCCAAAACCACTAATGTTCAAATCTTACTTTCCCACACTGGAAAGCACATCAGATTAAGTATCCAAACAGCTAAAAATTACATCAAAATCAATAATCAAATCTTTACACAGAGCTCACCCATGCACAGTATCTTTATACTTTCTACTCAAGAAACATCCTATCAAAAAATTTAAGAGATAAATAAGAAAAGCATCAACTAAACAAGCTTTGTCTGGTTTACAGAAACTAGACACTGCAATCTTGAGATCCCTAATATCCTTAAAACACATACACAACCATATCAAAAGTTTATAATAAAGCAAAAAATTATAACATATTATGACCCTTCTACCAACCTGGATGGATAGTCAAGCTTGGGTGGTTCAGACTTCTGGATCTTGAGCATAACACGGACGGGTGAGACTTCATGATTTGGCGGATCCATCTGTGCAAACTCTATTAACGATATACCAAGTGACCATACATCAGCCTGAAAGAAATAAAACAAGTCATTACAACCTATCTACAGAGATGTCTTCTCTAATAATCACTTTCATTATCAGTATAAATATAGTATGCTATCGACATGTCATACGTTTCAGGCAAAACAAAACATATCCACAATCTTGGACACAAATACATAAGCACATTCACGCTTTTATCTTAACAATTTGTTGATGTGTATGTAAAATTCTTATTAAGTTTTAAATATCTAAATGGATGAAAGTATTTTATCATAAAAATTTTGTTATTCCACTATAATAACATTAAAAGCCATTTTAAATCTACAACACTTATATAATTCTTTCTTTCTTCTTTTACACATAAATAAATGATATATAAATAATAACAATTATACAAATATTAACAATTATCACTTTTACATACCTTGTAATCATATTTGGCATCAATAAAAGTTTCACAAAGAATGACTTCTGGTGCGAGCCAGTAAGGAGTTCCAATGAATGTCCCTCTTTTGTCATATGTGTTTTTATTTTTGGCAGACACTCCAAAATCAGCTGAAAAATAAAAAGTTTTAAATATTAATTGTGTATATAAATGTGTTAGCGTGTGTAACTATATACACACTTATGTATGTATACATATATATTGTGTTACATAAATGTATATGTGTGAATACATATACATTATATGTATATGTATATGTATATGTATATGTATATGTATATGTATATGTATATGTATATGTATATGTATATGTATATGTATATGTATATGTATATGTATATATATATATATATATATATATATATATATATATATATATATATATGGTTTGGTCATGGTTTTGTTTTTCATATTGTGGGGTTGAAAAATTAGTGCTTTTATCGAATATTCATATGAACCAGTGCAGCTATTTTGAAGTTATCCTAGATGAACTTGAAAACTGTCAGTCAAAGTGTGAGGCTGACATTTACATGCAGGATGGGGCACCGTGTCATACCACAATCCTGGTAGT